>NC_073739.1:6445111-6620111 GCF_023634155.1 Falco peregrinus
TATACTAAGATATTAGAGTTGCAATATATTAATAATTTTTCTAGAGGCTTGACCTGTTGGTAAATTCTCCCACAGTTCCAAACATGAAGTATATAAATGTTCTCAAGTGCACAGGGGCGTACCAGAAGTAAACCAAACTCAGATGCACACCTGCTGACAAGACCAGCATTTGGCTGATCAAGGAATCTCAATGCTATCTTAAATTCATTGGTCCTACGATCCTCTTCTGTTCCTGCACCAAATGGTTTGTCAGACCCCAGACTTTAGTTAAATGATTTAACCTCACTATCCTTTATCCAGTAGTGGAGTATGTGATGCTTTTTCTTCAATGCATGTGAATTTTTAGTGCCATGCATAAACATATTCTAGGGTATTTTGTCTGTATACTTCAAAGCTCTAAAAATATCACATAAAATGCTGAGTACTCTCTGTCTTCATAAGCCACTTACACTGCAGAGACCTTTTGAAAATTGTAACTCAAATAGATTTTTCGACGTACAGAGATTTAAAGATAACAGTTGGAGGGCAGAAAACCAGGTTTTTTTCTGTTTGGTCTTTCAAAAACTCCATCAGTCCTGTGATCCTATGTTTATTTTTGTTAATGGTTGCAAAGCAAGTGAAAGTAGAGAAGAAGTGTCACATCCATCTAAGAAGCAGTATTATTTCTGTTCAGACAGACACAAAAGCATACCATGGATGCTGTACCTGATTTTTATTACTTTCTGAGGTAATAACAGGTGAGGCCTGTGTTTCTGGTTTTTCTTACAGATAAAGGATAGTTGTTTTTCAGAATAAATCCTTAAGGACTTTTCATTTTTCAGTAAGCAAAGAGTTAATTCTGTTATCATGCAGAGGAGTTCACATTTTGTGACTGAAGAACTTCTCTGCTCATTGAGAAAGGCATGTTAGCTTGTGCCAAAAAGGTTTGTCTTGCACTGCTTTGATCAGTTTACACCATTTAATAATCAAAACACTTTTGCTCCATCATTTAACAGACAACTTAATCAGCTGGGCTGTGATCTTCAGCTCAGCAACCAGATGAGACTGTCTTGATGTGGGCTTTGCCACTCTGATTTTTTTCCTTGCAGTAACTGAACATCTAGCTGACAACCACAAACACTTGTGCACAAGGAAAAAAAAAAAAAAAAAAAGTTACATATTTTTAAGCTGCAAATGCACAGCTGTGAAATTCAAGAAAAAGCTGTACAATTTTCACTTGCAAATTTATGGATTCATGAAGTAACATCATTGTGGTTGGCGGATGATATGATTGCTGGCTCTTTTCCTATTCACCCTGCCTTTTCATACCTTTCCACTATTCTTGGGATCAAACCCACATTTTTATCCTTGGTCTATTTACCAGTACTTAATCTTTAATTCTCATATAAAAATTACAATGTAGAGGATAATATTTTTATGATAAATTATTTAAATCTCCAATTCCATCCAATCTTACAGTACATTTGCAACTTGTTTTTTAAATATAGTAATTCGCATTTTGCTTTTGATAGGGTGACAGGCAAACCTCTTTTCTTCCAAGAATTATTCTTCCTTGCAAGATAAATGCTATAGGGTCTGAAAGCTAGTGTGGTTCATTTTTGGTTTCTATACAAATGTTTTCACTGTGGTATTTTATAGGGTAGTACTATCTCTTAGATGAGACCTGAGATATTTTTTTATATATATAATTTAACTTAAAAATTAATTGTGTTATGAGAAGTCCCTAAAGCAGTGCTAGTTTTTTCTTGTATCATATTTTTTTCATACCCAGTTAGAAAGAAAGAAGTGAAAACTAGGATGTGAATGTTAATGCCCTGTAAAATTTGACGGTATCTGGAATCGTCAGAACCAGCACTTCTAAAGCATTTCATTTGTACTCACCTTTACTTAAGTTCAGTGCCACTGTCTCAATTTAGACTGGTTCAGGCTCTGGCTCACAGTTAAGTCTCCTTGCAAAGAGTGTAGTTGGAAAAGTTCAGAGAGGTCCTGAAAATACCTATAATTGGTAGATCCACAGAGTCAAGGTAACACCGCTGTGAAAATCATGGGCAGTGACATTCAGCCCTTGACCTGCATAGTGTTTCCGAATTCTGAGATGATAGGACTCAAGGTATATTTCCCTTTACTGTTATAGCTTCCTGTAGCAGAGATATATAAACCATTCACAAATATTAAGGATGATGTGGTACTTGACATTCATGCTGTACCTCACAGTACTCATCTTCTTTTTTTCACTATTTAACACTGTAGCATTTTTCCTTAAGAAATGTGGACAGTGTGGTCCCCATGGAGATAGAAGAAAAGCACTGCGGTACAGGTGCCGGAGTGGATTGTGGACCAGAATCCCATCCCTTCTGCAAAATCTGTATGACAGTAGCATGTAACATAATTCCTTGTACCACAACCAGCCATATGCAAAACAAAGCGCATGTATTCAACACAGTAAGTCTCCTAGACATTACTAAAAGAGAAGCCATAAAAGAGCTAAAAAATGAGGTCTGTAAGCTTAACAGTAAGCCTTGATCTATGTCCTTATGGGCAGAGGTAAAACACATTTTAGCAGGGCTAGAGTTAAAAGAATGGTTTCTTTTGGTGAAGTGCAGCTCAATTTTTTTTCATTTTTTTTTTTCACATAGCACTTTTTCTAATGTGACCTCTGTGTGTTAAAGGCCACAGCTAATTTAGCTATCCTGGTTGTTTTCCATGGGCAGTTTCATAGCATACAAGGTATACTACATAAAAAGGTTACCCTGAGTTCCTTCACAGCTGGATATAAATGTACATTATAATGCACTTAATAGACTAATTAGGAATTAAACATTCCTTTAAAATCATTTTAAACTCAAATTATGCTGACAACCAAATTTTTTTAGCTCTTTCTCTAATAGTTGTGTTAGACATTGAAGAGCTGTGCTCCAAGTCTTGACACATTGTTCTGACTTATGCTCAATAGCAAAGCATGGCTCTAGGGAATAGTTTTGAACCAAAGTACCTGCTTGTGACAGGTGAACTCCAGTTCTCCTGGTTTTTAACTATAAGACCAGTATTCTTTTCCAGAGTTTTCAAACCCTTCCCCCGCCCTTTTCCCTGTAAAATCTGCAGACCCCCCAGGAGTTTAACACAGTAATAGAAAAGGTGACAACCTTACATCTAGCACATTTTTTTTCTGCACTTTGCTAGATGTGAATTAACTGACAAAATTATCAAAAGAATTTTGAGCAGTGGTGCTAAGCAAGCACCAGATGAAAAGCCTAGGTTAGATGGGTAAATAAAAACTGATTTTATGGCCATCTCCAGTAATCCTATATATAATATTTCAGATGAAGATTAAAAGCACCAGCTGAAGAGAAAACATTTTCAGTGTCAGTGAAGTTAAAACATGTCAGCTGCGTTTTCTTCTGTGTATATGGTCTCACATGCAAGAAAGGATGGATTGAATTCATATCTGAAACAAGACAAGATTTTCCATCTGACCTCATTATGTGTTTCTCTGGAGTGCATCCCCGGTTTTCTGCCTGAACTAAAATGCGTGCGGAGAAAGGCAAATACAAAGCAGCTCTGCACTGCTGTTACCAAATCATTTTAATAAGACGGAGGTATTTATTGTTTTGCCATAGTCATATCTTAATTCTAATAGTCATTAGCACACACAGTAGATCCCTTTGTTAAAGCAATCCTTGTAAGCGGAGGCGTGAACTAATGAGGGGCTTTATGCGTTCCAGCGCAGTTGGCAGCAGAGATGAAGTAGCATTACAGTATATCAGAGAGATTTATACTGAGAATTCTTAATAGAAAGATTTTTGGGAACTTGGCCGTCATCTCCTTATAAATAATTAAAATTAACAAATTATCATTGTTATAATTCAGGCAGTTTTGCTTTCTGTCAGCATCCACAGTATAGTCAAGGTTATATTTCCTTTGTTGTAATTTGCAGGATTTTTCACCATCTCGGAATATTTGCCCTTTGTACCTGCAGCCTCTTCAGAGGTCAAACCCCATTGCAGGCTCTGCTCTTGAGGTGACAGAATTTTTAAAGACTTAAACCTGTTCCAACCTGGCATAATGGTGATGTCATCAAGTTAAGTATTTTTAAAAAATTCATGTTTTAGTGTAACACAGAATAATACTTTCTGCTCCCACTGCTGTGATACCACATTAATGCTGCCGTACCTTTGCTTCACAGAACATAAATAAAATGTTGAAATGATCCACTTCCAAACTGTGCATGTCTTCATCTATCCCTATATATTAAAATTACATTTTAATGCTGTGTAATTTTGCTTGCCCTAAATGTGCTGGACTGCTACAATTAACATGTAAGTCAGATTAGAAAGGAATCATCAAATGGTAATTCTCCCAGCAATCATGGCACACTGTAACTTGTTCATTAATTTTATTTTTTCTGACTATTTAATTCATATTGCCAAGTGTGACTAAGATGACTGGAGACAGTTTTCAAAACCGCCTGGCTGATGTGTGAGACTACATAGGTAAGGTCTTTATGTAACTGCACTATACTTTTCCCTAATATATAGGCCAAGAGTGGAATAGCTTGTTCTTATATGCCAGAAGACATAAGTAATGTAATACTTTCCGATCTCTTATTCTGCACCTAGCTAAGGCTTGTACTGGTGCAACTAGCTCAGTTTTTAACTGAGTTTTTAGCTAATTATCCTTAATTAACTAGTTATATTTTAATACCAAGCCATGTCCAGTTGCCTTAGGAGTCTGAGTCTCAACGACTTACAGTGGTTTTGGCTTCCCAGTGCTTAGCGCATTTTTTAAAATTTTCAACTGAACTCATCTTAAAAGGTTACTAGCAAAGATTATTAGTGATAATAATATACAGTGCCAAGCCACATCAAGCCAATGAATTAATACTTAAAACCAAGGAAAATGTGGAAAGACATTTCAGAGGGAGGTGGAAAGGGAAAGTTTCACCCTGACAAAGGAGATTGTCAAATAAGGAACTATAGGTGCCCTCACTGGAAGGCGCTCAACAAGATATCAAGAAGACCCACGAATTATTAGAGTTCAGATATAGGAAATAGGGAATGTCACTTTGGGCTGTAAACAATCCAAGTATTTAAGTATTTGAAAAAGGAGAAAAATAAGTTTGTTTAATTAAATTACCGGTTGTTCCCTGAATATCGAGGGTGAGAAATTCATAAACTGACCCATAGCCATGCTATCTGTGGGAACAGTCTGTGTCACAATCTTTGATCGTGATGTGGGATGAGATTTTTTGCAGGGAGTTGTTCTTCAGACAACATAATATTTCTTTTCCTTCTCACACTAGGCTGGAAAGTCTTAAGATAAAACAGGAGAAAACCAATTTTCTTGCTTTTCCTCCAAGATTCTTCTTTTAAAATAATAATGTTGAGGAATTTTACTGCTGTTTTACTAGGAAAACTTGTTAGTTCCTCAGAATAGGAAGTTCATGCTGAATTTCAGAATAAGTGTGAAAGGACCTAAGCTACCCAACAGAGCCGTGTTAAAGAAAAGGGTCAGAAATCTCATTCTTTGTCATCAGGCTCAAGCTAGTGAACAGGTAAAGAGGCTGAAGCAGAAATTGCTGAGGTCCGATGCACAGCTGGTAGAGTGTTTAACACACGTATCCTCTTAACCTAATTTTAAGTGCCAGGGTTGTGTTTTGCTGTAGGATGCAAATCAAGTCTTTATTTTGTTGTCAGAAATTGTGACAACAATTTTTTTCTTTTGGCACATTTCCCAGTTAAGGGGTTAAAACATCTAAGAAGGTGTGTGATTAGGCTGGCTGTCCTACATTTGCAAATTCTCAGGTGAAGAGAAGCCTGAATCAAAGTTTGGATGGAGCACTTCCAAAGTCCGAGGACTTTTCCATCTAGATAAGATTAAGGGTTTCTTTAAGTTTTCAGAATGAATAGCAATCCACTGTGTAACACTTCCCTCCTTTAAGGACTGCTGGGATTTGAATTTTTACTTCTGTTTTACCATTAACATCATATCATGCAAATGACTGAACTCCCGGCACATAAGATTTTTCTGGATTACCATTGCTGTGTCTGATAAAATTGACACAGAAGAGATTCATCAATAATTGTAAGCAAGCAAATGTCATGTTTTCTCCTATATTTATGACATCACTCTTTGCATGAGTTGCAGCTGATGCACTGGGTGCTAAATCAGTGCCTTTTTCACCCAGAATGCATAAAATAATCCTTTTTATGAAACTAGTCTAAGTAATCAGTAGCATATAGAGTCATCCTTATTGCTAAAAGTCTTTAAAACTGTTTCTACACACAGACTGTATAACCCCAAAACTAAAAAATGCCTTTGGGTAATAACAAGGTGGGGGGTGGTGGGGAGGGGGAAAAAAAATCCCAGAGCCAATTAACAAATTTGAATTTGTATATTTTCACCCATGCTTATGTATATCAACAGTATGTGATCTTAAAGTTTGTACTGTGTGTGCTGTGGTCCCAGGTAGAGGTAGGTAAGGTGAGGACAGAGAAGCAAGCCTAAATTTCAAATGTTCCTGTCTTTTTTTCATTTTAAGCTAGAGCTTTAACTTTATCATATGCCGGCATTTTTGTATTTATAGCTGCTGCCTGGCTTGGTGTTATATGAGGAACCTTCTTCTCCCTTCTATTAGGGGCAAGGAGGTTAAATTATATGCATCAAAATGCACTGCTACTCTACTTGGAGCTAAGGTAGCACCACAAAACAATAGCGTGAGGGGAGTGAATGCTTATCAAGAGAAAGTTTACTTTCAGCATTAAGAATTAATTTAGCGGAATTGGTGCAGTGAAAGTGGTAAACACAATCCCCCTCACTGTTGTTTGTCAGGGTGTATTATATCACCCTGGATTGCTTTGTCAATAATCTGCCTGGCCTGCAAGCTAGAAATCTAAGATTGCCAGGATGAGTGACAGGCTGGAGATAGCTGATAATTCTAAGGAATTGGAGGTGTAAAATCTTTAAGGACCATGTCTACAGTATAAATGCCAGGGTATCTCCACATCACTCTGTACTTACAAAGGCAACAGCATTGTTAATGGCAGCCTGTCTGTCCATCAAGTTTGCTACAGGAGGATTTATCCCTCTTTCACTCCTTATCTTCCGTTGCTGTGTTTATTTCTAAACCAGCTGCAGAATAAATTGCCTCTTGTCTTCACCTCCTACACTGAGTACAATGATATGTTCTGTAAAGCCTTAAACCGTGGTGTTTTTCAAGCATTTCTTTTTCAGAACAGCAACTTCTAATTTTGTTTGTATATGAGTACACTCAGGCCTTGCTATCTTAGGCACTGTAAACACAGGTTGTTTGGGTTTTCGCCCCCCTTTTTATTTTACTACTCCCAAGATTCACAAATCTGTTATGTATTGCCAAGGTGTTTGAAATACAGAAGGGAAGACATAATAGCAATGGTTTAGCTGATTAGTATGATGTGGATGTAATATGGCGAAAACTATTCTTTTGTAAAACACAAAATATATTCAGAAAAGTGACTGTAAAGATATCCTGACATTTCATGTTTGTTGTGTCTCGGTGACTTCTTTCTCAAGTAAGTACTTTGTAAATAAAACAAATGTTTTTCTAGCTGTCAGCCTTGCAAATGGAATCTGAAAGTCAAGTTGTATAGCTGGTAGCCATGTAGTCACAGTAAAGGTTCCAGATTTGGTTAATTGATCCATTGAAAATGGCACCAGAGACACTGTTAACATGCTCTCTCTTGCTCCTGCAATTAAAAGTGCAGAAAAGTATTTTATAATCATAAGGCTACTGAAGTCACAAGTTTTTTTAAGGAGGATGTCATTTACAAAATCACTTTTTTTAATAGCAGCCAGTGCGCCCACTGACCTGAAGATAGTTCAGACTACCTTAACATCTGCCTAAAATAAATTAAAAAATTTTTAACACAGCAACTAATCGGAAATGCTTGGTTACCTTATTTTGCCTACTTTTTCATATTTCCAGACACAGGTTTTGTATCTACTCTTCCTAGCTCAGATCAAAATTAGAAATTGAAGTACCAGAACATGAAGAGGAGGATATTGTTTAAAAAATTTGGTCTAATCAGATGTAAAGATTATATCCTGAAGATTTTTATTAGCAGAAATCATCAATATTCAGTAAATCACTGTGGTGTGTTTACTGACTTCAAACCTTTAAAAGAGTAAATAATAGGTCTCAGGAAAAAAACAGAACTTGGCATTCCACTGCATTGTAGTGACAATATTAAATTATATTTGTTTATTAAATCTATTTGGCTAAGCTAGGCTAAGTAATCATGAATGATATCTCTGTTCATCTTAACGCTCCTGCTTCCATGAACACCTGCATATATTCTTCTGCTGTGGTTTTTCATCAAACGAAAAATAGGATCTGTCCATAAATCCCTTATTTGCAGTTCCTAGAATGAGAACGAAATGGTTACTTGATAATTACTGAATGTTGAGATCAAACTCCTGTTAGCCAGACATAAACATAGAAGTGGGTCTTTTATTTCTTCTGAAATTAATTATTGAACTCTGTGGTCAGAATTTATTTCTGGGGAAAAATTCGTGCACTTAAGGGGTGCAGAGTGAGGCAGCAGTTACACAAACCTTTCCTGGCCAGTGCAAGTTGTCACAGAAGCCAAAAGAAACCAGTCCTGTCCTCCCAGTGCTCCTCACTTCCACCATGGAAAGTGCTCCACCAAGTGCTCAATTTTCCACCATGGAAAGAACAACATGGGTTCTTTCACAGAATATTTTGCAGTCTTATAGTGACCTGGATTGAAGAATTACATGAATTAACCTGGTAGTTGTCGTGCCGGTTTTAAAATCATCATCATCCTAATCATAATCAATAATAAATAATAATAGCCAGGGTCGTTATTAATTTTTGGTTTGTATTCACACAGAATAATTCATGGAACTAGTTCAGCAAGTGGCCACAAAAGCCCATGCACTAGTTAAAGGGAATGGGTTATGGAAGGGTGATCACCCAGAAGCAAGGTCAAAGGGAAAGCTACTTCTTTTGATGGTGGTCTCAGTTTATGTTGGTTTGAATTGCTTATCAACCTGTATTCTAACTGCTCGTATCTCACTCATTTACTCTAATCATAGTATTATATAGTACCACAGTAGCTGCAGTGGCAATAGCTGTCTTTTATACTTGTATTTCATGAAGACATGAAAGATGTTTAACACAAGAACAGTGTACCTGAAGACCTGTATCATTAACACGCTGACCATCAGCGTTTGGTTTCATACCAGTCAATCATTTTTTTCAGTGGCTGTGGCATGATCCATTGATAACTTCATCATTGATGACGTCATTAACAGCAGTCTCAAGTGGCAAGTAGCATGATTTAGTTAACCATTATAGAAAAGCATTTTCAGGGGTATGATGCTGAATTTGTGAATCACACCCGAAGTGTAATAGACAGATTTAGTCTCAGGAAAAGTTTTATTTACCACAGCCCAGCTATTCATATATAACAGCAGCTTAACCATTGCTGTGTAATAGTACACTTCTTCCAGAATTCAGGCTGCAATAAAACATAGCAGTAATCAGATTAGAAGGGGCGGTATTTATATCTAGATTTATTTGTAACTCTTGGCTTAAAGTTGCATGTTTATGAGAATTTACAGTCATATATAAAATCAACATAACATCTAAAGCATTTAGCATCCGTCCATTCAAGGTCATAGGTATAGTTAGAAAGGGAAAGATTATTTTTTTTTTCCGTAGATCTGTTTTTATTTAACTTGGCCCTTGAAAATCCAATGGCTTACTTGTTAGCACTCTCTCTTTTGTCCAGATATTATTTTTTTTTTTTTGTAACAGGCATTTATCCTCCTCTTAAATGGGGTTTCCTGTACCAATGTGACTGTACACCTACTAAGCTGAGCTTGGTCTTAGCAAACCATCCAGCAATAGTTGTTTGCAACTCTTCATTATAACTTTGTCTTGTTATTTCCTCTACTTGGCTATTGCATTTACCCTCCATCTGTCTCTCTGCAGAGGTTTGTGCATTGTGCAGCATCTGATACTCTTTTTCTTCAGAGGATGTATTTGTTACCTCTGCTGTGTGCCAGGACCTCCTCTTGATGTTGTGCCAATGACTGTAAGTCACATTTGCAAATGTAAAAATGTCTTGTTTTCAGATCCCATCTCTTGCCTCTTCCCCCTACTTGTGATGCACCATGTAAGACAGGAGGTGAACTGTTCACAAGTATCAATGAAGTTAAACATAAAAGCTTCCCAAAACTTTGTGACTCCTTGATTCAAGATGTAGGATTAGTAACCACAGCAGTTAGAAATAATACAGTTTAAGTTTTTTGTTGAAAATGTCTCCCGACCTCATAACATGGAAATAATATATGTGTCTTTTGTTATTAGGCCAAAATATAACCTGTATCTTACTTTTGATAAATAACAAAATCATCCATTGCATCTTCGTAAGAGACAATCTACAAAAGGAAATGGTGAAAGAAAAGTTCTTGGCAAAGACTCCTTGGGCCAGTGCCAAACTTAGGTTCTTGAGTTCACGCAGGGGATGTATGGTTTTAGTCCCACTAAAAATGCTGGGGAACAAATCCAGAATCACAGCAGGGCTGTTTGTGTGTAAATGTGCAGACAGCAGCTCCCCAACATCCAGCACTGCTTTCAGGCATACTGAGCTGTAGGGGCAAAGAACATATTAATTTTCCCCTTTATGTCCAGGAATACAGAGAGAACAGTGTTCATCCCGAGTTTTCACAGACCTTGAACAATGTGCACAAGCCTCCTCCCCAAGTCAGATGGTGCCTCAGAGGAGAGATATTCACATCGTTTTCCGTGCATATGAGGATCTGTAGGAAATATTTTTGACCTATGTTTTCATTTCAGTCAAAATTTAATAGATTACAGTGTTCAAGGAAAACTGCAAAAATGGCAACTATAAGGTTTGTAGAAAGAAAGATGACGGTCATTTAGATAAAACTTCTGTATAACTGTTTTTATGTGAAATAAATTCCACCAGCTGAGTAAGTCTTTTGTGAGACATTTGACTCTAAAGCAGAACAACCGCCATCAGTCTAAGGAAGAGGAGCTGCAGTTGAGGGCATTTATATGTAGCTGAGATCCAGATACAAGATGGATTTAAAGTGACATGTCTTTGAGCAGGCAAGTTATTAACAAGATTGTTCTTTGCTGAGGACATTCAATAACCAGATTTTCTATAACAAGATGATCTCATGTGAGAAAGAAACTCATCATTCGGCATCATAGAATCATTTAGGTTGGAAAAAGACCTTTAAGATCATAGAGTTTAACCATTAACCCAGGACTGCCAAGCCCACCACTAAGCCATGTCCCTAAGTGCCACATCTACACGTCTTTGAAACACCCCCAGGGATGGTGACTCCAGCACTTCCCCGGGCAGCCTGTGCCAGAGCCTGACCACCCTTTTGCTGAAGACATTTTTCCTAATATCCAACCTAAACCTCCCCTGGCACAGCCTGGGTCATTTCCTCTTCTACTATCACTGCTACCTGGGAAAAGACAGTGATACCCACCCGGTTACAACCTCCTTTCAGGTAGCTGTGGGAAGCGATAAGGTCTTGATTTGTGCCATGATGATTCAGTCCAGAAAAATAATAAAATACTGAGGAAAAACTGAACAGACCAGCGTGGAAGCACTGAATAAAAGCAAATTCTGGCCCACTTTGTACCTGAGTACCTGTGCTTTTGGTTTCTTCTTGTATTGCTCAGACACCTTTAGAGGGTAGCAGTTTCGGAGGAGATTCTGTTCTTAAATAGCAAATGCAGACAGAAAATTATATTTGCAAGATTATAATGTTTGGAGATGGTACCAAAAGCTTTATTGAGCAAAAACGTGCCTTTTCTGTAAAGTTTGTATGCATTTCCAACACTTCAGATGTCTGCTGAAGCAACATCTTTGTGGTGTAACTCCATCTGTATCAGATTCTGCCACAGCAGTAATTTTGAGCTCTAAATATCTGTTGTATTTCTTATAACAAGAGTTCCTATAGAAGTTATGAAGAACTACCTATGAAATTATTTGTTTGCAAATGCTGGGGAAACAGGAAATCTGAAAACTGCCTTATAGATTAACTTTCTGTTAATTTTCTAATAAATATGTGATTTCTGTGCCATAATGGTCAGCATCTGATGCTTTGGAAGGAAATAAAACCTCTGATGTGGTTATTTATAGGCTTGAATGTCATTGTAAAAGCACTTTGAAAACATCAACAAAACCAATCATTCAAAGAGGCAAAAGAGGTAGTTAATCATTGTTCCTGTGACAGAATTCAGGTGCCTTGCCCAAGGCTGTGAATGGAGTCAGTGTCAGAACCAGATTTACTGAAATCAGAATTTCCTATTTCCTAAGGTGTCCTTTTCTTTTTCCTATTGAAATCTGAAATATATTCTCTTCTTCAGCAGGTAGTCAGTTTGTCATAAACTTGAATATTGGTATCCCTTGTAAATTTATTCTAGTGATACTCTTCATAGAAATAATCCTTTAGAAAACATTATTTGCCACAATAATATCCTGCAGCAGGGAATGCCACAGATGAATGATGTCTTTATTTAAGTCAATATTAGAGTAATGGGGAACTATCGGTTCTTTATATGAATGATCTTTTTTATTTCAAGAAACATATTACTTTACGTAACTACAATTGCATCTACCATGCAAAAATATTTTTCTCTTCCCAGAAAATCCAACATTAATAGTTTTCGCTGTGTTTTTTGTTTTTTTCCTTTTGTATTTTTTGCTAAAACTGAGAACGATTAGCATGGCTCTGGTCAACCCTATGGCAGAGAGCACTTGCTAAAGCAGCAATGTATGTGTCGAGCAAAATTCATTACAAAATTAGTTTAGGAATAGCTGGACAGGTTAACTCACTTTTTTACTCTCTTGGCCTTTTGTTGGACTCTGGTATGCACATGCTGATTTAGGGTTTAAGTATGGTGTTTGAGGAGGGTGGCTTGTAAGGTGAGGAGGAGGAGGAGGTGCCCTTCCTTCAGCACAGCGTGCAGGAGTAAGTGTTTCCTCACTGCCCTCTTTGCAGACTGTGCCTCAAAGCTATGAAAGGCTGGAGACAGCAAATACAAGGCAATGCTGGGGCCATCTACGCGGGGGGGGGGGGGGGGGGGGGGGCAGGGCTAAACCTGAAACACCAGACATAATAACACTAACAAATGGAGAGACAGAAATTTCATGGTGGAAAAATGATTGTGCTAGAAAATGCTGTTTTGACGAAATTTAAATGTTCTTTGGAAACATGCAGATTTTCTCGTATTTTCTGACAGAAGCCCAGCAGGACTGCTGCCAGCTCACCCACCTCCCCAACAGCTTGCCTGGCAGCCCTGGGAGACCCAGCTCGCATCAGGGCTCCAGTGCTTCCAGGCTCCCTGCTGCAGATGCAAGAGGCTTGCAGGGGCCCTGGCTGCTGGTACTGCCAAGCACCCAGTTGTATGGCAGAGAGCCAGGGAGGAGGTTATCAGGTCTCTGGGCAACCTAGGATGTCTCATCGATTTATGCTGAATTACCACATTGATAGGGATGGGTTTGCTTTGGGCATTTTTGGTTGTTTAGGTTGTGGGGTTTTTTTGTTAGTTCCCCCACACACCTTAAATTCTCAGATTAGATCTCAAAATTCTCATTCCCCAGGATTATTTCTTTTCTTTTCTTTTTTTTTTTCACTGCTGAAGTTTGACTCTGCTTTAGAGTTTCAGACTTCCCTGCAGAGCTGGAAATCCAGGCTCTGATCCACCCTGAACCTCCTCACTTCTCCTCAGGAAAGCTTTTGGTATCCACCTGGGAAAAATCAGGCTGCCACCAAAGAAAGAAATGGCTGCATCTCGGTATGATGATTTGTTTCAGAATCTCAGAGGGGCAGGGAGAGAGTATTACTAACAGGAAAAATGCTTTGTGGGACTGTGATACCTCAGGATGAGAAAGCTACATTGCCCTGCCAAGAGTAAATATTTCTGTCATATTTTGGTTTTATCACTACATGTGTGTGGGTGGATGGAAACAGCTCAATAGTTTTGTTGCTGTCATATTTTCTATTTTATGTTTATTTTTGTTTAAAACATTGGCATTGAGTTCAGAAGCGAGGAGGGAGGAGACACCTAAGAGCAAGAGGTTCATTATATTCATCTTTTCAGGTTGCTTTTGCTCTTCTCAGCTCTGTTGCTGTTGGGTTGGTCAGGATGGGGAAGTGTTACGACCTGCTGGGACAAGTCGCAAAATTTTCAGCTGTAAAAGTCAAGATTTTGTTTTCAGTTGTAAACTCATAATAAATGAGAGGCAGGTGTTCGGTCTTTGATTTGGCCACTGCTCAGGGCCCATTGCCTTTATTTTAGTTGTACAGTGGTGAGATTGACTTGGCTGTGGAGTCTGTACAATACCGTATACTATATTTCCTTGGTTTCTTTCTCAATAATTAATAAATTCAATAAATACAGGAAAATATATAAATAGCTGCCAAGTGTGAGGCAGATAGAGCCTCATTGAATGCAAAGTTTTTCTAGTTTCAATATGTCTTCCTTTCACACTACCTCTCCTCTTTCATCCTTTCCCCTCACATTAACAGCCATCTGATTCTCCTACCCATAAGATGTCTTTGTATCTGATTCAAGCCTCTAATCATTCCTACTGAAAGGATTAAATATTGCTAATGGCATGATACTGGTCTCAGGTTCCTGCTGCCCTTTTGCCCATTACAGGTTCCCAACACTGGGTAGGTTTTTCATTAATTGCTTTCTGCACCACATATAAAGACACATTCTGGTAGCTGTATGTAGATACGAGGAGGACACCAGCCAATCTTAATAGTCCTCTGTAGAGGAAATGCACTGCAATACTTCATTCACATCTGAACTGCCCTTTGTAGGCAGCATTCCATACAGAACTGGTAGTGCTACCAGTCACATGCTGCAGCCCTGGTGAAATGACCTTTTACAGGTTGTAGAAATGGTATTTAGAAGGATTGCTGAAGCCTTCATTTGTCCTTGTGAGCTCCTTGTCTTTGAGGAAGGTCTGAGAAGTTAGCTGCCCTGGAGGGATGCCCGCAGATTCATTGAGGAGCAAGAAGTTGGAGCTGCTCAACACTTTGGGAAGCAGGAAGACAGCCACATAATTTATTCCAGCTCTGTCCACCTTGCCTGTGTATATGGGGACTGGGCACAGTCTGACCACATGCATAAGAGAACAATAATACAAGGACAACCACCGTCAGACATCCATTGACCTCTGCTTGCCTGGCCTCAAGCATGGTATTAACATGTCAGTGAATTTCTGTTATTTTAATCTACACATTTGGTGTGCAGCTTTTCCCATATCTGCAAAACAAAAGGAGCCTGTGCTTGGAATATTGGAGTGTTAAAGATAAAGATTTAGTTGCTCTGGCAGAGCCATGTGGAAAATCTTGCATAATGCCTGCCTAAGCTTTGTCTGGCTCTAGCTAATGTTATTAGTCTCCCACATACATGAGCATTAAATTCATTTATGAATATTTAAAACAAAAATAAAAATGTTGGCAGTTAAGTAGGAGAAATTATTTGTCATCTACACAATTTATCATTAATCAAATAATAGAACTGGGAGGAAAAGATAAAAGAGCAACAGAATGATGCTAGCATATTTTTCCATTTGTTTTCCTTCCTGCAGCAAATTCCAAAACTTGTTGAATCTGTCCTCTTCATGCACCCTTTAGCTTCTTTCTTCCATTCATCCATGGGGGCACTGGGAAAAGGTATTTCTGGGCTATTTCCTGATGGCAGTCAGTGTTTCTTAGGGGTGAAGTTTATTTCATTATACTGTCTGGTGGGGAAACCTCTGTGTGAACTGTCCAAAGGGAAGACCCATTGCCTGGACAGTAGAGTTAGTGAGGTTTTGTGTGATTGTTGGTAATTCTCCCATACCATCCTAAAACTCCCTGATCTGCTTTCTAGGCCTGAACTCATCCCTTCATCCTCTTTTTGTTTTTTGATGAGAAATAATTCATTTTCTTGGATGTTCAGCATTTTCAGTCGAACAATGTCTCTTCCACCAAGCACCCATATGACCCTAAGTGCAGCCATGCAGTCACTATTCGACCTGGACATCCATGTCAATTCCTGCATCCTGCTTGTGATCTCCATCTGCAGTAGAGCTGCTTTAATTAAACTGACCTGATGCATTTAGGAATGGGGCACCCACTGAAGGAAGGGTGGGACAGCAAAAATACAGTACTTTCTGGATCAAAATGAACTGAAAAAAGTGAATCAGAATGAGATTTAGAGTATATTTTTTTCATAAGTTTTACTGCTTATACACTTCTCTCAGCAGTGTGGAAGTGAAATACAAAAAATGTTTCCAAGTTAAATTCCTAATGGATGCCTAAGAGAAGAATCTGTTCTTCCCAGCATTATATGGCACTATGTGTTTTTATGCTTTTTTCCCCCATTATATGGCACTATGTGTTTTTATGCCTTTTTCCCCCCCTTTTTTTTTCTTTTTTCTGTTATTGATGCTGTATGGGCTAAGATGATAAAAGAGACAATTTAAGGTCAAATCTACACCTGAAAAGTCAAAATCATTGGTTTTCCCTTACAGAGGACTCCTTAGGGAATATAATACAGGGAAACATGGCCAATTTACCAATAACTACGATATGTATCTGTCTGGTGTAAAAAAAAATAAAAAATAAGCACAACAATGGTTTTCCCTTAAAAAAAAAACACGTACCCAAGCAAACCAGCCTACCTCCCTGAGGACCAAAGAGGGGAAGGTTAGAGTAGCTTGCTGGTTTGCATGCTTGGCTGTCTGTGTTCTGATGGCAAACAGTACCCTGCGTAATGGCTATTTAATCCCTGGATAGTCTTCTGTGTTTCACCTTATCCTGCACTGTGATACCATGGTTTAGCAATTTCTTTTTTTTTTTTCTCTCTGAGGAAGAACAAAGGATTTAGAATGAAAATACACTTTCTTACCCCTTACATACCACAACAAACTTGCAGGCTTATACAAACATATATTGAGTAATTTCCTTCATAGCTTTAAACTTTACTATGTGATTTTCTTGGGACTGTACAAACTGGAGAAGCTTTTAACTGGCCTATTTTCTCATGTCAAGTGTCTGCAGAATACAGAAAGGTGCCCCACTTCAGTGGCAATTCTACATTTAGTGGCCACATAGGATCACCAGGTGCAGTTCATCAAAAATTGTTTTTGAGAACAGGTGTACAGGGGAAGAATATGCAATTCTATTGTCTTTGGTCTGTGTTCCATCTTCAGTCTCTTTTTTCTCCCCAGGATATTACCTTCACACTATAATAAATATCTCCAGTTAGGTATTTGAATTGATTAGCCTTATTGCTTGAAAAAAAACATTGATCATTCCTCTTAAATAAAGTGAAGTTTAAGATCTTGTCCATCTATTGTCAGTGAGGTCTGTATGATAATTTCCTTTTAATTACGCCTCAGCTTTATTTTGATGTTTTTGTAGCAATCTAGAAATAAGGGGATAAAATAAGTTCTCACCGGTACACTTCGAATGGTTTCATAAATCAAAATTTGTTTAGCTGTGAAATCGAAAAAATATTAAAGAATGAAAATAATTTTCAACAAATTGAAGTCATAATACAGTTTATATACGAATACTTGCACCACTGAATATATAAAAGCTGCTAATGAGATGACAGCAATATCTTCTATCTGTCAGGGGCACACAAATTCGTGAGTAATTTAGATTCAAAGAGATCTCTGGAGGTCAACTGGTCCAACCCCCTTCTCATATAAGAGCTAACTTAGATCAAGTTGCTCGGGGACTTGTCCGATCAAGTTTTGATTAGTGCCAGGGATGGATATTCAACAACTCTCTGGACAGCCTTATGTCTAGATTAGATTTTTATTTTACATTCAGGAGTGTGCTTTTGAAGTATATCTGTTAATTATCCCCAATTTATGCCTTTGAGTTTGCTTTGTGGAGTGGTCTTGGGGGCACAGACTGGATACCCATTCCCTGGAAATGAAGTGGAAAACAGGCTTCAGGAGAACATCTAAGCCACTCCTATCACTAACAGGCATTCAATCTGCCACTACAAGCTAGGGTTAGTCCAGGTTGAGCTCATCTCAACTAAACCCCTCAAAACACACATCATGCACATCTTGAGTCCCCAGCATCAGGAGTTTCACATTACTGATCCTTTCCTGTTGTGCCACATTACTACTTGTATTAATATAGGCCAATTTCCATAGTAAATCTGGAGAAGAAAAGAAAATTGATCCTGGGGCAAGTCCCACTACCCATTTTGGCTTTTCAGTTTTTCTGAACCCTGGTTTTGTAGTTACATTAACACTTAATTATAAAGCAGATAACTATTATGCCATTAATTTTCTTAGCTGGAAACTAAGATATATGCAAAGTTACAGAACAAGGATGTGTCCCATCTAAGAATTTTATTATCCAGGATACTTTATCTCCACATTTATGCTTTCTATAAAATGGTACAAAACACACTTTATGTATTTGAGTTTTATCATGCACATAAAGAAAAATAATTTCATTCACAAGCTTTCTGTTAAGTTTGGGGATTTTTTTAATTCTCATTTTGGTAATGAGACCAAACAGAGAGAACCGAAATTCTTTTTTAAGTTGGAGAGAAATGAGGGGGAAAAGTGACTTTAAGATATGTTTCTGTTGCCTCCAAAATCCCCAAAACATCATGCTGGTTGCTCCACCATTTTTTTGCTTTCTGTGTAGCAGAGCAAGTTTTATCTGAACAGCCATTATTGGAGGGAGCAACACCATCACTGCTAGTTTGAATCAAAAAGGTCTTTTTTCAGAAGGTAAAATCTTGTTGGGGTGGGATGAGATGCTTTCAGGCAGAATGACATCTTAGACTGTGCTACTGAGGACAGTCAAGGTATGTCCTTTGGATGTCATAAGTCCCTGAAAAGACTGTACATGCTCCTACAGCCTGCAGGCTACTAAAATGAAATGCTTGTGAGAAATAATAAACTGGAAGGAACAAAAATACTCTGTAAACTGGTAAGACGTCCCATTCCTGTGTTGTGTGGGGACCCTTGTGAAACTGCATTGCACAGGAGCAACTCAGATCAATGGGTGTATTTATAGAGTCATAGAATGGGCTGTGTTGCAAGGGGCCTTACAGATCACCTATATTCAACGCCCTGCCACAGCTATTTGCTGTTCAGCTCTTTACAGAGGCTGTCTTAGATACACTGGCAAAACGCGTCCTTTCAATAATCTCTCTCTCTGGTAAAAAGGTGACCATTACAGATAACAGTGAAAAGTAAAGCAACGTAAATTTGAGCCTGAAAGTCTTAAGTTCCACATACTAGAGGTGGAAAGACCAAGTGACTTGTCTCCAGTGGAGCTGCATGTTTTTTTAAAAGGAAATATAAAATTGTTACTGCACCAGATAGTATTGAATCAGTAAACTGAACAGGACTTAATGCAGCAGGAAAGATAGTATAGAATAGAAGAAACAAACTAAACTAAGAATAAGACAGTGGTAACACTAGTGGCAATTCATCTGAAAAGAGAAAAAGGATGACAGGACTGTGACAGTTAAGATGGGAGTTAAACAATAAATAGATACACTTTCTTTTTGATCTGATTATGTAAGTCCTTTAATGTTAATAGAAGATACTCACGCAATGAAAGAAAATACTCCTTGAGGAAGCGGGGCAATTCCATTCCAAGTATATTTCATAGGACTGCTAGAAACAGTGGAGTAGGAAATGCTATATATATGAAGAGCCCTGTAAAAGAGCCAAATCTTTGATAATGGGGGAAAATGATAACTAGGATTTTAAGGGTTTGGGGGCAGGTATTATGGAGTGAAGAGGCAAGTTCTGAGAGCTTCCTTTTTCCAACTGGCATTAATTTTCCTGGGTTCAGCTTTAGCCAGCTGCTCTTCATCCAGGTGCTGATTTTGGCTGGAGCCTTAGGAGGATAAATGCTATATCCTGTAAAGCATGAAGGAGAATATTTGCATACTCTTTTATGTTTCCCAGAGAATTCAAAATATATGGTGGAAAATAATGACAGTATCATGTCAATCAACAGACTAAGTGTCAGAAAATCTGCAGCGTCATTGACTTTCTTTGTCAACAGAAGAACTCTTGACATTATGATCCAGTTGGTTCTTTGTTTGGCTGAATTATTTAGGAATGTTGTTTTGTATCTAAATACCAACAGTAATGAACCTCGTTAGACTTCCTGATCATCAGAGCTAGGCTGTGGCTTTCACGATGAGCCTATCAAAAATTAAACATTACCTGAGAATTAGTGTCTGACACCCCAGAAAAAGGTTCAATCATTAAAACATATTTTCAAGAGAAATGTGGTGCTGTAGTTTAGCTCAGCCAGCCCTCTGTTAATCTCCCTTCTACATTCCTTATTGAATTTATATTATTTTCTAAAATATGTACAAAACACCTTACCAAGAATTTCTGATCTCAGTGAATAAATGCTTAAGGCTGTCATTGGGACCATGAGATAGTGTGTTTCCCCACAGGAAAATTGCTGGTATAGCTGTGTACAAGATCTTTTTTTTCTCGGATAATACATCTACACTACAGAGTAGACATAACTGACTCTGAAGCTTTTCATGAATATCTATTTGTGCTGTAACTGATCCATTTTAAGGACCTGACAAGAGTCTACTAAAAGTAGAATGCAAAACCCACTCAAGATAAGTAAACTGATACATTCCCATTGGTAATTGAGACAGCGGTAAATCAATGTGGACATGCACTTATCCTATAATACTACAGTTTTAGTCAGGAAAAATAAAAAGTTTCCATTAAAGGTGTCCTCAAGATTTTTATTTAGTTTTTACAAGCTCTTTATCTTTTCTATGACCCTATGTACTATTCTGGTAAGGGTACCTACCTGGGCCCTATTACAGTGTTTTTCACACTTCCCTCAAATATTTCTATTTTTAATAAAGAACAGTTTTCTAGAACCAAACAGTTTTCTAAAAATCACACAGTACTTGCCAGAAATCTCCTTTCATCATCCACAATTTAGAAGGTGACAATATTAAAGGAATTAGATTTCTGTAAAGCTTATTATTATGTGCTACCTATGCACATAATGAAATATTTTGTCAGTCTTTGTTACAAACTCCAATGCTCAAAATCAGTTTTGTTCTGAAATGTTGATGGATTGTGCATTGGAAATTGCAAAGTCAGTCTGTAGATAATAAAATGGATAATGTCACTTGCTAAGAACGGAGAAAAGTGGGCAAGCAAGTGATGGAGTAGTCATAATGTAGTAACAACTCTAGAGAAGTGGAACTTGATGTCAGCAAAAAGATTCTCTGGTTACATCAAATATTATAATATTATAGAAATAGTATTTTGGTGAAGATATGTAGAGTTCTCACATATGCTTATTATCCCAGGGTCCTTTATATGGTACTCTCTGGACACTGTTGCTACATGAAAACCAATTTCTAAATAAAATGCTCTGTACTCCCTTAGGTATGACTTATTTGAAAATATAAGTCAGTAATACTCTTTAAAGACAGTAATTATTACACAGGGGCAACACAGGGTACTAGATTCCTACTGACAAGCAGAAATTATATTTTTGGGGACAAAATTCAGTACAAGCCTTCCAGAGTGCGGTGCAATTGAAATCGGTTACAGTAACATCACTGGTAACAGTGGTGAAGCCAGCCCTACAATTTTGTAAAATAATTTATTTCAGCAAATGAAGGAAATAATAATTTTACAATTTTATCCACTCATAAAATTACTTTATGTAAAATTTATCATATGGTAGCTACATAATGTGATGTAACAAACATGAACAAACCTGACTTGTTTGTTCATTTTTCACTAACACCGATCTATTTACTTATCTATATAGTCTCATCTTCCAGCAGCCATACTTTAAATAATATCTACATGGTTCCTGCTATGGAGAAGTACTATTATCAACAAACAAATATGAGTATGAAGTGTACAGGAAAAAACACACCAAAAAAAATTAAAAAATCAGACATTTTTCTGAAAGGAAGAAAGTATCAAGGTGAGGGGCTTATCCTATAAATGTAAAATAATCTTGATGAGCCAAAATCAAACATACATACTAAAGAGGAGCCATGGTGTAAGGACTAGCAAGGGGTTTAGCATAGACTGTGAAAAATATAAATAATAAAAATTTCTTTGATACAGAGACCATGGCTGAGTGGTTGGTGGGTAAGAGAAGTTCTAAAAGATATCACCAGCAGAGGACTGAGGACAGATCAGTAACAGCTATGTATAAAACATCATTTTTTTACCGTTTTTCCATCTTACACTAAAGATGATGTTTTGGGGGACAACTGAAATTATTTCCTGTTTTAAAAATATTGTAACAACTGTCTGAAAGGTTTATCATGAGAAACATGTTCTTTTCAGTGAAGGTAAAACACTGAGATGATAATACAGGGGGGAAAGAAAAAAAAAACCAAACAACGGTGTTTCATTAAGTGAGAAAAAATATTGGCACATATTATTTTACAGTAGAGGAGAGCAAACAGGACCCAGGACCACATGCTGGAAATTTAGTGGTAGAAGCTGGGAATTTAGGCAGAATTATTTAACAATGCCAGAGTTTTAGGTATATAAAGCAAGTTGCCAAGTTGGATTGTCACAGTAAACATTACAAATAAATGCAAGAGACAGCTAGACATTTTTATGGAAGGGGAGGACAATGAAGTGCAGTGACAGAGCAGCAAACAGGTTTTGTAAGCCAAGCAGCTTCTTCCTGTCTAGCCAATCTTTATGTCCTTTAATATTAATTTTCATTGTTATTCAGAGGCATTATTATCTTCATTTTCCTCAGTCTGTTAAAGCTAGCCAGATTTTTCTTCATTTTCCCAGTTATTCATGTAAGGTGTCTCCAAGTACAATTATGTTATCTTACTATCTTTGTAAGAGCACTGTAAACACTGCTGAGTACTAAAGATTTAGTTATCCTTAAAGAAAAAATATCTTAGGTTGTGTCACTGGAAGATACCTCTCATGTACTGTTATACCAAAACCCTTGACAAAACATTGTATTTTGCAAGAGGCATAGATTTTCATATTAATTTTTTTTTTACAAAAGAAAAAAACATGACATATTTTCTGTAGATGCTGCTGATAACCACCTTCCATTGGGACAGAAACTTATTGGGACACAATTTGCTGATACAGTTCCTTTGGTTTTAAAATAGAAAAAGGGGCAGTTTGGAATAGGATTTTCAAGAGCTAATATCAATGCAACTTCGGGAATTCTGTAAGTCCTTTAAGACCTCATAACTTCCCATATCAACATACAGTAATTCCAAATCAAGGGATGTATTTTCTCTCTCTTTGAAGACCATGATAGAAATGTTTTTCAAAATACATTCATTATTTAAGACCAGCAAAATTTGGGTTTAAATAGCTTCATAGACATCACCACCACAAGTGCTTCTGTTAGCTCAGGTAGTTTCTAATTTGTTTTACTACCTTCTTTGCTTTGTCCAGACTGTACTTGAAAGAAATATATGTAGAACTGAACTAAATTCCAACTTTTTAAGGAGTTCAAACATAATGTAGGTGTTTGGAAATAACAAGTTCCTTCTAAGTAATGGGTACAACTTACTAGATTATAAAAAATTGCCTGCTTTTGTGGAAGGATTTGTCTATTAATGGTCTAATTATGGGAGGCTAAAGAACTCAGTAGTCTTTCTCTTCCAGAATGTACTTGATTGTTTCTTTTGTGACAGCATTGCATTAATTTATGTAATTATTTAATAACAGACAAGGATATACTTGGTCATGTTAGTAAAGCAGACTTCTAATAGACTCCAACGATGATACCGTAGGTACACCAACAGTTCTAACAAAATGTAATGACAAATATCTCTCCTAAAATAAGTGAGCAAATACAATACAAGCTACTATTCATGTCATATTACCAACTTTCTGTACTTCTTATGAGGAACTTGTGTAAATCAGAAGAAAAGATGACAGATTTCACACATTAGTCATGGTAAAATGGTAAATTTCACAATGAGTCATAGACTATTAGAAAATGATCTAGAAATCTAGTTAAAAGTGTGTTTATCATTAAAGGGCTACTTAATATTGTCTTTTCTTTGTAATGAACTTGAATGTAAGCATAGAAATTCACCTTATAATCAATCCTTGAATTTTCAATTTCAATATCAAGCACAAAGTGCATCTTTTTCAAGCACTTCCTATATATATATTCTGAAAACAAATTTAATTTTTCCTACATACATGCCAGTTTGCAACAGTGCCAGAAGTCCAATTACTGTATTAAAATCTGTATTCTTTCATCTTGCAACAGAATACATAATACAAAATCTGGATGCTTACAGCAGTTTCGTTTATACTTGACTTTAAAAAAGCCCTGGATTTTACACTTACATATCTAACTGGTTTTGAAATGACCCAAAAAATGTATAGTTATTTTGTCATTTCTGTACAGGAGCACTGGTTTCCTAGACTTCAATTTACTGTTTGTGTCACTAGAACATTTCTAGTCCAATCTAAAATTTGGAAAGATCAAGAACTATTGACCTTCAGCATCTTTTTTAGTGCATTGTCTGCGCCAGTGGCATACAGTGGAAGTTGTAACAGAAGATCTTCTTCAGCCTCCTCCTTTACCTGGGATCATGATGAGCATTTTTTTCAGTGTATCCTTCTTGACAGCTTGAGTCTGTGCCGTCCATTTATGATAACCTTGGTTAGTATCATTATGTGTATGTACACACAATTTTAAGAAAGATGATGCAAATTTGGTTGGCTCAGTTTTCAGACAGTGAAGACCTACAAGGATCCAAAGATTAATCCAGACTGTTCCATTACAGCTGCACGGAGCTTCATAGTTTGACATATAGAGAAGCATAAAGCAAACATGGGTCATTTGGTTTGGTCTACTGTGAAAATCTAGGACAATGCTCTATCGAGTAATTTTTTCTAATACGCTTCTAAGTATCTACAGCAGCCACACACTGTCATGTGTTATTGCATCTCCCAGGTGTTCCTATTGTATTTGAAATTACCTTTAGCTTAGTTTGAAAGTATGATTTCTAAGGAACATTAACTAAAGTTTTCACAGACCCTAAAAAGAGGCAATATTAGATGCCTATCTCAGTTTCAGCTGAGGTTTATTTTGCAGTATAGAAGTTTATAACTGCTGGAGAAACTAGTAGATCATATGAATGGGTTATGAATGAGCACAAAGACGTTTGGGTAGCTATTGATGGGACAAATGACATTACTGATGGCTCAGATGTCCTCCCATTCAAGGTGTGAATCTCACTGGCAAGATTTTTTACAGACATCCAAAGATGAAATTTTAGGGATTAAAATTTCTTTCTGCTTTATTTAGATAGCAACTAACTTTTATGTATACCAAAAAATTTAAAAATCCCGTAGACTGGGAAAAAAAGGAAGAGAAAAAAAAAAAAAAAGAAAAGAAAAGAAAAGAAAAGAAAAAAGAAAAAAATATTGCTTATGAGGTTGGGTTGGTTTTTTTGCAAAAGAATGAAAGACCTTTGCGCAGAGTCTGAACAACTCACTCCTGAATCAGTAACGTTAGTGAAACTGTTGATTCGTGTTGTAATCCTTTTAAATCATGTTATATGTTGTATAGACCATACTTGAGAGTGTTAGAAGAGACCTGTTAGTAATTTCTTGAAACTGGATTGGATAGATTTGAACATTTTTGCTTGAATCAATTTATGAACCCATTGCAAATACTGTGCAAGTCATGAGATAAGGGTGAGAACGGTCACTGTGCTTTGATTTGAAATGAGACTCACAAACAGACTGGGAGCTACAGATTATGTACTTATTCAGGGATGCCGTGCTTCTGTCTGAAATTACAGAAACATGTGCATGCACACAGGTATCTTATAAAGTGCTAGCAGTTCAATACTTTCAGGAAACTGGATATATTTGTAAAGACAAGGCTTTCACTACAATGTACCATACTTACACAAATCACCTGTGCAGCACTTGTGCAGCAAAATTCAGTGTTCCCTGGCAAAAGGAGGCTCTCTGTGCCAGTGCTGAGAAGTTAACCTGTGCACATACTATCGCAACGTCTGGTGCTTCCATGTGTCTGGCAGTCAGCTACTGCAAGTAAGACATCGTGCGTCTGGAAATCCACAATAAATTCAGGCAGGTTTCAGCTTCTCCCATCAGAAAATTTTAGACTGAAAAAAAGTTATCCCTGAGGAAGCCCTAGAGTCAGTTACAGCTAAGCAATTAAAAGAAAATCTGAGCTGACTCAGTTTGTGAGACTTTCTGATTTAGGAGTCTAAATTGTGACATAAAATATCCTTCTGCACCTGTTAATGTATTCAGTGATTATAGCATATTCTCCAAATAGACTGAAGGTCTTCAAACTGTTTTTGCTAGTGTTATTTTCCCAGAAAAAAATAATCATAATAATCTTAATTTGTAAATAGTAACCCATACAAACACAGTGAATGAAACCATGATGGAAGTTGATTTTCTTGTGACTTTATTTTGCACTGGCATTAGGTTAAAGGGAGGGGAACAAAGCTCTCAGCTTCTGGTTTGGTTCAAAACTAATAAATCTGTTTAGTCTTTTATTTCTGTTGCATCACTGAACAGACCTACCCATTCTGTTGTCTCTCCTTTCCATGAGATTCTTGTTTTGCTTTAATATTTGCTGAAGTATGGATTGGCAGTCACTGCTGCAAAGGGGGCAAAATCAGTTGCCTATATTGGTGGGCAAGGCTTCATACTGGCAGATACTGTAAACAGTAAGCAGTAGTCAATGCTATTTTATATACAGTTTTATAAACTTAGATTAAGTGCTAAATACAAGTTCATGTTTCCTTAGGGGTTGAAGCAATAGTCCACAAACTCTCTCTACCTTTCTGTCATTGATCTTGTAAACAAAGAAGAAAATAATTTGCATTATTACTTTTTAAAATGTTTGCAGTGTAACTTTCCTGCTTTTATCCAGTGCTTTCCAATTTTCTCACTTGTGCTCTAATTTGTGTTGTAATAAGAACTTCTGGTTTAGAGTGAGTTAGAATGATGTTATAATGATACCAAGGGTTAAATTTATTTTTAAAGTTGTCTAAGAAACTGAACAAAGTATTATTTTCTACAGTGTTGAGAAAAAAAGATTACAATTAATTAAATGTAAATGTATGTAACCTAGTGAAGCACTGTAATTCCTGGAGACCACTTTTCCCATTGACTAGAATTTAATTTGCTACATGGTGTATTTCCAGTGCAGTGGCATTCTCTGATCAGTTGCAGACGATAAATTTGCAAATTGAAAAAAGAAAAAAAATTACATCTTTGCATTTTAGAGAATTGAATTATCACAAGTATGTCTGATGGCAGTAGTTGGAAAGTTACACTAGAGTAGTCTTTGCACTTATAAATGCTTTTCTTTTATAATCAAGGGTAATTATCATGCAGTACTTCTTAATATATATGTCATATCTAGTAGATGCTTTTGAGATTCTGCTCTTTCATGTGACTTAAAAACATCTATCAGTATAAAATATGTGTTCTGTTTTGCTGCTTGTTCAAAAGTTTCTTACCTACTAAGCTTTTACATGAAAAAGCCCTCAAGTTTTTAATTTAGGAAATAAATTTCACTTTTAGTTTACCTGTTCCTTCTCCCATCCTAACATTTTTCCCTTACCCTGGCTACTATATACATGTACTCTCCCTTGCTATTTACTAGGACTTCATTAGTAAACACTTTGGGGAGAGGAAGGGCGGGGGGGGGAGAGAAAAAGGAGTTTATGAAACAAAATTACATCTATTTCATAGACTGTTTTCTTCAGGTTGTGTCCTGGAGCAAGTTGGTGAGACAAGGCTACTGGCTAGAGGGCCAGAAATTGAATTTGTTTGACTTGTTTAGGTCATATGCAGTCTGAGGCAGGAATCATATTTTTCTTTTAAACTTGTTTACACCTTACACATGCTTTGTGGTTTGCAATTAGGGATCTGCATCCCCATTTAGTAATCACCTTTAATATCCTCTTACATTCTTACAAAAAAAAAAAAAAAAAACACCAAAAAAACTACACAACAAACTCAGCTATATTTAGGCGTTTAAAACATTATGAAATTCATATAGGTGCATGCATGTGCATATGCAATTAAAATGTCAAATAAACAAGCAATGTGTAATCTTCCTTAAAAGATTACAAGAAAGGTTCCAACATTTCTCCTTTTCTTTGGTGTTTGAGAGCCAGTTTTTTTTATTTTAACTGGAGGAATGAAGCCTAGCGTGCAGCAAAAAGGCAAAGGAAGAGCAAGACAATGCCTCAACAGGATTAAAAAGGAAGGGGGAAAAAAGAGCAAAAGGTAACTTTTTCATACCAATGCAGGGATAGGCCTTACTACCTTAGGGCATTAATTACTGTTTTAAGAGATGGACTTCGCATAGGAGCTGCAATAACAGCAATAATTGTTATTGGCAATTTCTTCACAATCAAAAGTTTCTACCTCAGCTTAATCACGGCAGGGTTACCCTTAGGAGCAAAACTCAACTGAAAGAAAGAGGAAGCACTCCAGAAAATCTACTTTAAAAAGAGAAGAGGGAGAACAACTGCTTTGCCCTAACTCCAACAAATCCTCGTGTCCCTCAGTAGCAGATTTCTCGTTTCTCCAAAGTAATGGAGTTGCTTAAAAAATAAATAAACAAAGCAAAAGAAGCAATCAATCAAAAATATCCTTAGCTGATGGAACTTGACCCTAACACAAACCGATCTGCTCCTCATCTGCCCCTGAAGGTCAGGGTTGAGGTGGGAGCCAGCGTTTATTGTTGCTGTCTAGCCTCTACCTGGTCTGTGGATAAATATATTCTCCAGAGCTGTCAATCAGGAATTTCTCATGCACTCTGAATTCACTCAAAAATAGCCCAGCAGTTCTGGAGCATGCAGGAAAAAGATACTTTGCCCAGCTGCACTACTTTCAAATGCATCTTCTAAGATGATGATAAATCATCAGATATAATGGATTATTAAAGCTGAATCATTCAGTTGTTCCATTTTCTCTACAGGTTAATACACACTGTCTGTTTTTATAACGGGGTTTTTTTTTTTCTGTTTCTCTTTTACAGTACAGTGGTGGCAGTGTTCATCATTTAGTGCCCAAACAATGCAAAAAACTGTGGCCTGGCATTTGCCAGCTTGGGCTTTCCACATGTAAGAACTGAAACGTGCTCTAGTAGCCCATTGATGCAACTTCCCTTGTTCTTTACTTCCTGTTTGCACACTGATGGGAAGGGAAATGTGCCAGTGGGTGTTTGAACAGCTTGAGCTTTGTTAACCTGGGAATTATTTTTCAGTGGTCTAAGCATTAGCTTGGATTTTAAACATTTCTGTAGTTTCATATTTAGCATCCCTTGTAGACCTCTAAGGCTGTTTTTTCATCTAACACTTGCTACTCAGCTGTTGAAGGGGCTTTTGGATATTTTTTCCAGGATGTCGGCAGTAAGAGTAAAAAGGGGGAAGAATTAATTAATGTTATTGAATTGTACTTTACACTGGCATGTTACAGCCCATGCTTAAATACTCTTCCTGCAATGTCTGATAATGTTTCTACTGAAAATGTTACACTAAATACTGGGGGTTTGGGTTTTTTTAATTTACATTTGTATTTGGGTGGGTTTTCTTTTTTCATAGGATATAGTAGAAAATATTCTGGGTTTGTCATCAATTTAGACAAAGCAAGGTTTGGGGGAAAATAAAATTAGTGGCAGGAGGAAAAATACCAAACTATTGTTTATCATATGGTGGCACAGATAATAAATTACCATGAATTCAGTTTCCACCTATAGGATAATTAAAACCACTTCATCCTTTCCAAATAGCTGCCAAGACCAAGAACTGAAAAGAAGCTCTCTTGAATAGATATCAATCACTGGGAAACCAGTAAATTATTAAGCTGCATGCTATCTAAAATGTTAAATCAAACTGGATTTGAATCCGCTTGGGAGTTCAACAAGTCTGTTGATGTCTTTCATTCCTTTCTTTTCTTTTTGTCTGAAGTGTGAGCGTGTTGTTCAGGCAAGACAACCTTGTTTTCCTCTTCCCTCTGTTGGTTCCCACAGGGTTGATTCAGCTGAGACCAGGAGGTGCTAAACCCAGTACCAGGACTAGAATATTCTGTTTTCCAGGTGTTTTTTTAATCTCACATTTCCCTCATTGTGATTTGTGTGCAATCAGCTTCAAAGAGCTGGCTATTCTTAAAGTACTGGGTACTTTTCCTGTAAACACAAATGGAAAAGGTCCAGCCACCTTGTCTGCTTCTGCCTGGCAGAAATCTGATGTCACCAATGAGCAACAAAAGCAAATAATTACTCTTTGGGATCAGACATAGCAGTGAAGCTATGAGATGGAAAACTCTTCAGGGAGATGAACAGTGTATTTGCAATTTTTGTGGCCTTCTGTGGTAAATCTGGTGAAGGACCTTGTCCACTCCCTCACTGTTCATTCTCATCCCTCTGCCATGTCTGGTGACACAGAGGACCTCATATTATAAATCACATCATTGAAATGAGATGAGTAAAGCAAACCAGATATTTTTAGAGGGTTGATCTGAGGCCATTTCATTGATGTAATTTACTGAGCGGCTCCACGCAGCTGTGTCAGCGTGGTCCAGCAGCCGAGGCATGGAAAGGAATGAAAGTCTGGTCTGGAAGTTTCCAGATTTGTGTTTGCTGTCCCGTGTTTGTTGACCAACTGTTTCCTTTTAAAAGGAAAGCAACTCTAGCACAGTTGTGGTAGGCTCAGCTAATCCAACTGCACACACAAGGGATGAGGGGAAGAAGAGGAGTTCAAGGGAAAGAGGAGCTTGTGGGAAGATGAAAGTGAGGGTTGAGAAATCTGAATTTTGCTAACAATTCTGTTGTGGTTTTTGCACATGAACTTTAGAAAATCAGTTGTAATTGAGCTTTCTGTCTGTAAAATGGTGTAGCAGGGGAAAAAAAATTAGGTGAGTGTTTTGTTCAAAGTGAAAGGGGAGTAGAGCTGTTACTGTTCCATGCTGACTGTGTGTGTTTGGTACAAATAAAAAAAAATTAAAAAAAAAAAAAGAAGAAGAAATAGTGAGGAAAGGTTAAAAATGGGCCAAAGCAGTCATTGATTATTTTTTGTAACAAAACTTCACATGCTTTCCACACTAACAGCAGATTAGCATGCCCGATAAGTACTTGCTACTTACCTTTGTCATATCAAGAGTTCTTGCCTCAGAAATTGGGTTGCAAGTGGCTTTGCATCTCTAAATGGGGAAAGAGAGCACTTCTTTTATTTTTTTCTGGATTGTGATAAAGTTTGAGAGTGGTTTGAGGAGACAGTAGCTCAGATTAATGACGTACAAATGTAGGCTATTTTTAAACTCGTTCAAACATTGTTGATTTAATATCCAGACCTACACACTCTGTCTTTGATGTAGTTTTTAATCAACGTAATGTTGATAATGAAGTATCGATTCCAGGTTTGTATGTCTCTTAAGACTAAAAACAAAAAAACACAATTAAAAAAAAAACAAACATAAACAACCAAACCATATATGTTATAAAAATGCAGAGAATGTGTGAACAAAAGAAAATAGGTTAAGCTTGTGGCAAAAAAAGGATCAGACAGAAAGGAGAGATAAATATTCTAATGAAAATGTAGATACTATACATATGCATGCCACCTAGTTTTGCCAGTTTAGATTTGGTGTGTGTGTTGTTCCTTCTAGTCTTTATGATATTATGGACTTGCTTTAAACTTAAAAAAATGTGGGTTTAAATCCCTCTTAAATAACAAATAACCAAAACAACAGTTTTAATTAAAAAAAGGACAATGAATAGGCAAAGCCAAAGAATAATGGAGAGGTTCTAAAAAACACAATCTCTGTAGTTTGGAAGAAGAGGAATAAAATTTAAATCCACATACTATTTATTTTACGAAACAAATTTCTGAATTATTGGCTCAGCCATTTGCAATGTCCAGTGACTATTAGAAGGAATCCAAAATCTCTTTAGTGAATGCAGGAGTAACCAGAATTAGATCGTTGTTTTCTCTGTTAAAGCCCAGAAGGCTAGGGAGACGTACGAAGAGAAAACTTTTCCTCAATACAGCAAAGCAATAGCTCACTATGTTCCGCTGCTGCACAGATGCTGTTCTGTATATCTAATGGACCATTCTGCACGGAGTGTCACTTGTTGAAGGCCAGCTGCTTTGTACAGATCATACGATTCTGATATTCCATCATCTGCATTATAATAAGTTTTTCATTGTCTTACAAGTGGAGAATCAGGGTACTGAGACAGTGGGCATCATTGTATATACTAACCTGTACATACATACAACTCTCTTGCCTTAAAATTTCCCATGTTTTTATGTTTTCTGTCCCTGATTTCATGTCTTGGATCACATTATACATGTAAGCTCTAGCATTAGGACAGGTATTCCTCTACACCTTCTGGGACTACTTTCCTTTTTGTTGATATTTATGGAGCAGATGTTTACTTTATATAGATTACTGAGTTCTTCCACTGGAAGAGTGCACTTTGCCCTGCTTCTTAAATTACCAAAAACCCTATACAAGTGCACTATTGATTTGGTAGTTGCTTAGTACTGTCAGCATTTGTAAAACCTGGGACTTTTCTTAAAAATCCTCTTTCCTGGATTAATGTTATTAGAGGAGCAGTACAACTTTCATGTTAAAAAAAAAAAAAAAATTGTCCCTAAGTCAATCTTGTGGTTTAAAAGTGTTGGAAATGTGGTATGTCTTCCATAGATGTTCGGCATTATGCATCTTTTGGAGGTTTTTTTCATTTTTTTTCTGAAATAAGAGACCATTGAGTATTCTGGAGTATTCCAAAGAGTTTTTAAAAGGTGCAGAGTGTTGTTGTCACATAATATCCTTTAAAATGATTCAGGCTCTAACAATTTTTTAAAAATCCACAGCTTAAAAATCTTCTAAAAACAATTAATTACATGTGATAACTGGCAATTTACCTTGACATATTTGAGTCATGCCTAATTATGCAAGTGAAATTATGAGGACAGATCTTTACATCTAAACAGAGTACCATTGATCTCAGCAGAATTCTGCTACATGAAAGATTATTATTAATTTTTTTATCTCTTGACTTCCAAGATTCCAAATTTTTTTTTCTGAGTGCTCCCCACTTCTGTTTTATTTGAGTTTGAGCCTAAGAATGCTTATATTAATGTTGATGTAAATAATTATTATCTCTTGCAAACCAGGCTTAATGCATTTAAAGCAGAATCAGATAAGATTAAATCTGCACTGAATCTTCATGAACCTCAGATCTCTGAGTATGTCAAATCTGATCACAGACTCATTATCAGTAGAAAAATATCTCATCAGTAAATTTATTTTTTGTTGGCTTTCGGAGTTGTGTAAGTTTCCAAGAGTTCACATATTTCAAGGTTAACTTGTGGTCACACTGTTTCTTTTTAGGCAAATAAGATGTAGTATAACCCAGTCTGTTTGAAGAAAGTGAGATTGCTGCTCCTTTATTTTTTTTTTTTTTTTTTTTTTTTTATCAACACAATTGTTTCTGCTCATTGGTGTCTCCCTCCCACTCTTTTAGCAGCTGCTTTACTGTGAGAACTTACCTCCAGCAAAGTGGGAAGATGAGCAGCTGCTTGCAGAACCAAAGCCAATCTTCTGCCTGGGATCAGTTGGCAAGGATTTCTGTGAAAGAAGCGAGGATGCAGTAAATGATATGTGCTGAATTAATTGTACCTACTACCAGCCTGTCTCCAAAACTTGCTGGGAAATGTATCCATCCATTTGTGCAACAGCAACAACAACAACAACAAAAATGACTCCCTAATCATCTTTGAAGGTTAAAGAGATTTAACAAATCAGATAAGTCTATTCATGGGAACTATAGCAGGGCTGATGAGTTTTTTAAAAAATTCAAATTGCATTTATTTCTTTTCAAATTGCTCTCAATCAGGTTTTTCAGTAAGGATATGTGTATGTGTGTGATTTCTTGGTGTGAGGGAAGGGCTTTATTTATTTATTTACTGATATTGTGATGTTTTGGAGGTTGAGTCATCTGGTGATTCACTCTGTTCAGCTGTATAAATATCGCAAATACTGACAGAGGATTAAGCTGACATCCTGTAATATTTGTTGCTTTAGAATTCCAGGTACAGTAAGGTTGTTTCAAGCACCTTGCTTTCTATGGCACAAATGGTTTGTGTTGCTTACACTCAGGAGGTGGGAATGAAAAGATCCCCTTTCCTGACGCTCCTGAGTTTGGTCAGAATTTAAACACTAAATGTCTGCCAGAAAACCAAATACTGCCATGTGCATTGCAGTATGCACACAGGGTGGCTGTGGAGAATCAGGGCTTTAGATGGGACTTAGTTAATGCAAACCAAGGAAGAGACTAATTTTCTTCTTTCTCGGAGTAACTTTGAACTTCCTAGAATAGCATTTCAAGAGTACAGGAGAAACATAATGGTCATCCGGGGAAATGTAATCAAGTTGAGGATCATGGGAGAGATTTTCTAGAGGCTGTTGAAAAAAACCATTTGATATGTGACCAATGATGTTGTCTACCAAAAGACAGATGTTATTTTACTGGTATTTTTGCCCTTTCTAATGCAGGAGTTTGGCTTTTGGTCACCATATGAAAATATCACGTGTTGTGCACTCCAGAGGTAGATGTTGAATCTGGTGTTTCAGGAGTTCTTTCTCAATAGTGTTTTCCCCCTCTTAAATTGCATTTCCAGCCAAAGAGGTGGGGAGGATCAGTAGAAGAGCATGGTATCTCCCATGTAGGGAGAGACACATAGAATGTGGGCATTTGCTGCTGTGTCAATATAGCTGGGAGATCACTGATTCTCTGCCCAGGACCACAAAGGCTGTGCAGAAATACCTGTTTGATTTCTCCAGGCTTATTTTGGATTGAATTGTCTCCCAGCCCAAGCTCTGAGGGCATTCCTGTCTTACTACTCTAGCATATTTTTTTGATTCCTACTGCTGCCTGATAGACAGTGTCTTATTTTCCAATAATCTCAGCCTGCAGAAGCAGGGTGGTTAAGCTGCCTTCATGGCCATCTTGTGAATGGAGAGCAAGCCAGTAATCTATCCTTGAAGATTAGGGGACAGATTGTGTGGTAGGGAGCTATCAGATCATCTCTTCTTACACAAAATCCTGAGTTAGATCCAGACGAATGAGAAGTGCCTGGACCCTATTGCAGCAAGACTCAGAATAGATCTTGCAAAAAACAGTGAATTTGGGGGTGGGGGTGGGGGTGGGTGGGGGCTGGGGGTGTCTCTTTTTTTTCTGTACAGCATTAGGGCAAAATTATGTTCTGTTTCCTATCTACATGGTGCAGTTACATCACTGGCACTCGGGGGTTGTATTTTGGCTCCCCAGGAGGTCAGAGAGTGGGTTGCCAACTGCTGGAGGAAACTTCTACCCCTCTGACTTGTTGTGCTTGGGAACAGGAGAAGGCAATGGTCTGGAGGCCAGGCAGAGCAGCTGCTGCTGCAGCAGTTGGCAGCAGTCAGGGTGGGTGATTTACATGTTCAACCATACAAAATCAGCTGAAAATTATTTAGCTGAATTCAGATGGCCAAATAATGTTAGTGTTTGCGTTGCTCAGCATTTTCTTTTCATTCCATTCCCTACTGTCTAGATGCAAAATATCCTGTGGGTTAGAGGATGGCACATAGAAGACTGGGTTTCAGAAACAACAACAAAAAGGAATGTCTTTGAAGTACTGGGCTAGAAGTCATTTGTCAAAAAGGGATTTGAAATTAGTTTTCAAGGAGGTTTGTATTCTAGCCACAAAGGTTCCTTCAATGATTCTGGCCGTGCTACACGGACAAGGTTATTTCAAGACAAAACTATTTTGTAATTCCTGAAATTTTGGAAAAAAAAGAAGGAAATTTGGAATTCATTTTGTAACATTGGCAAATGGCTAGAAAATATTTTTTGTTGTGTTGTCAATCATAACGTTGTTTTTGCATCTGCATACGATATAATCCTTTCAAAAGAAATGCAATATAGCCGTGCCATGCCATTTTTAAGTCTTCATGCCTATGTTGGCCTTGAGACTGGATAAACATGCCACTTCCCATTGTGTGACCACTATTTTTGACAGTGAAGTGAGTTATCACCGAATGTTAATGCCTCTCATGTTCTCTTCATTATACATGCTCATTTTCATGACAAAGAGTGTAAAGGGAACAGAAAATGGTGCAAAATTAATACGTTCTCCTGACAATCTGGAGACAGCATTGCATGATCTTACACAGAAGGCACAGCTGGGGACTTTGACAACTGCAAGTGCACAGCTGCTTCTTCTACAAAGTTCAAAAGATTTTCCATGTAGTTTTGTTCATATGTACACATGTCTATGTCTGGGTTTATGTGTGTGTCTGTATGAACACCCTGTGTAATGTAACCAGGATTGCATTGTAAGTCTAAACTACATTTGATTTTAAGCCTAAAACACATTGATTTCTCTTCTCCAGGTTTTGGCTTGTAAAGTTTTCTAAAACTTATTAAGCATGCCTGAAAGAAGAGATAGAATGAAACAATACATACATAGCATAGGGCATGAGATATTCTCCAAGTCTTGTGTTTAATATTCCATTGGGTCATATTGTTATTATCATCATCATCACTGTCCATGGGAAGATGGTATTGGTATTGTTAATGTATTTTTTATCTGTGTTTTCAGTTCCAAAGAACAGTCTTGATTAGATGGCTAGCACATTAAACCTGGCCATAACTTTTGCCTCCTCAAACAATATTTGGCTGCACAAAATTTTATATGACAGAAAGCCAAGAACAAAATAAATTGTACAGTCTTTTACTTATCCTTTGGAAATAAAGACCCGCTTTGCAGATGCACTCCTGATCCGTATCTTTTGCCATTCAAAATCCTAGCCTGTATTAGTGGATGAATTACAAAAATTACTTAGCACAGTTAATGTGAGATAACTTATTTCATCATCCCTGTGTTTCAGAAATTTCCTGGTCCATGTATAACTGGGGAAGAAAAGATAATCTAAACTTCATAATGATCCCAAGATTTTGTGGCTAAGATCTCACATTAGAAGTTCTCTTGCCCTGGGCAGATATTTGAGGATTGACTTTGAAAGAAAAGATGGGAAAAACAAGAGTCATATTTTCAGAAACTTACATCTCTGATGCAGATCTGCAAAACTAGCTAATCCAGAAGAGCTAAATGGATGCCTGCAGTCAGCTGATCTTGGGATTTCCCCAGAAGAGCCTGTTACATTCATTTGTCAAGGTAATGTTACAGCTGAATTTATAGATAATACCAGTCCTTCCTAATAACTACTGTAAAAATTAAAATACAGTCTTAATTTTAAGGATGTTTAGGATATTGTTTTTTGAGAAAATGTAGATGATCAAACACCTCCAGAGATTCCTGATAGTGTTCGATTTTTCTAAAGAAATTGAATGATATTGAATTCTAAAATGTAAACAGTTTTTTATAATCATGGCAAATTTTCAGCTTGGATCAAGAGCACGTTTTAAATGTGTGGAATGCAATAAACGTCAAAAACATGGGTCTAGACTGCAGCTTATATGCAGAACTTCCATAGTTTTAACAGAAGTGGATGGACAACAACTCAAGAGCAAAATCCAGTTTTAGATGAAGTTACTCTGCAACTATAAATGACTGTGCTTTAACTTCTGCATGTTACCCAGTGCTGTGGCACTTTGTGAAGACCTTAGAGTACTGTGTAGACAGCACATTCATAATGTCACAGGGAAGAGAGGAGATGGTGTTACAAAATAATGTTGTTACTTTCAGAATACTGGGAATCTTTCTCCTAAAGCAAGAAAGATGAGCCTCTGTGGGTATAAAGTAGAGTAATGAGAAAAAGAACATGTATGTAGGGTAAAATTAGGACTTGTCAGGAATGTTTCAAGGGAGAGTTAAAATGAAGAAATAAAGGAAGCAATTTCTAAGTTGAATCAACATCCAAATGCCAAGCAAAAAATTTCTGGGCTATAGAGAAATTGTGATCACACTCTTCTTTCTTCCATTTCTAATGCCAAACACCTCTTTAGAAGTTATTAAGAAATTGATAAATTGCAGTGTGTTTGGGTGTCCTAATTTATACCTCCCTTCAGCAAAAGGTGAATTAGTTAAATAGTAAAGAAATCAAAGACACAGGTTTTTAAATCACCTCAGAGCCAAATGAAGACAAAAAATGTTCACTTTGTGACCCAAAAGGACAAGCAGTAGATCAAAGACGTTGTTTTGCATAGAATCAAAGGGAAAGGGGATAGCTGGCTTAAAGCTTGTGATCAATAAACAGTAGCATGCTGATTCATAATGCCACAGCAGACTTCAGATGATGACACCTTCAGAAAATTAAAGCTAAAGAGAAAAAATAGCAAGAAAAGATAAGGAAGCATTATACAAAGTGGTAACTCTGAAGAAACAAGTGTTACACCTTACGCAAGGTGGAGAAAAAAATGTGCAGATGAGTTATAGTAATACAGTGCACTGCAAAATACATCTGCAGTCTATTTAGTAAATCAGAAAAACTCAAATGGTCTTAAGAGTCTCATGAAAAGGTACACTTTGATTATACAAACCCTCTTCTAAAACTTTTTTTCAGTAAGTGTTTGGTTTTATGGTTGGTGGGGGAGACAGAGTGGGGTTTTTGGGGTTTTTTGATGCTCTGATCATTGCCTTGGACTTCCTGGGTGAATGTGTTACCACAGGAACGTAATATATGTGTTCCGTATGGTTTCATGCATTAAGTGTGTGGGTTGTGGTTGTTGCTTGAGTTCCCATGATTATTTAGTGAGGAAGTTGCGTATAATTCCTGGCAGTGTGGTAGTTTATCCATTACTTTAAAGAACAGCTCATATTTCAAAATGTTTTTTATAAGATCATTACAAAAATAAAAAACAAATGGCAAGTATATCAGCTCTTGTTACCAATTGCCCAGCAAATGTAAAAACACTAAAAATAGCCACAGGAAGCAATAATTTCAATGACAAATTATAGGCCTGTTTACTTAGTGTTCTAAGTAATATATTTTTGATCAAAGATACACAGGTTTAAAAGTTACATTTGTTTTGTTGCAGAGGAAAAAGGAAATTGCTATTCCCCACAGGCTGATGTACCTTGTAAAGCAATCTGTCTTCAAACCCAGAATGACAGAGGGCCAAAAAAGAGTAAAATCTCTGAATTACATGACGAGACCCTTGAGATGCTGCTGGTTGCTCTCTGCTGTTGAGGACTACAGATGTCTCATATTGTGGGTCATATTGAGCATTTTCTGGTTTTTTTGTTTGTTTGTTTAAAAAAAAAAGTTATGAAAAAATTTAGATTTATATATGTTGACTGGTTACAGTTGTCTGAATACTCAATAATGTCCGCCCACTGCAGATCCATTTCACTAAAAGGTATTTCTTAAAAATCTTCATCCAGTCTTAAGCATGTTCCCAGGTTCCTTACTAAATAAACATTGATAGATATTAGCATGCATTTTACCAGAGTGGCACTTCTAGGGTAAATCTAGCTTCACTGAAATCCTTGGAATCAGAATTGCTGGGAAATTTTAACTGCTGAATTTTAATCTTAGGAAAAAGTCCAGCAGTTACACTTCACTGGGGATGGCAAGTTAATTACTATTCCCATTTTATTTTTCAGGGAATTTTCTGTAGGGCTGCTTGGATGCATATAGCACAGAACATGCAGAACAAGGAGAAAGGAGGCAAAGCTGGCTTTCAACATCTGCATACCTTCTTTGGCCTTAGGCTTCTTCTCTCTCAAGGCTGATTAAAATAAAGCCTATACCTCAAAATATTTGTGCCCTGGAATATAAGGATCTCTTCATAATATCCTTCCCTTGCCCCATCCTGGTTATCAGCCCATCCCACAGAAATGAACTTAGAAGGAGTGGTTTTCGAGTATTTTTACAGGTGTCTTCTACAAGAGCTGTGCTGAGAGGTGATGCTATGACACCTGGGAAGGGATTTTAGAACTTCTTCACAATTTTCTTTCTGCTTTTGAAACACAACATTTAAATAACTTTTGTGTGCTGATTCCCAAAGTACAAATGTAATGAATGAAAGATCATCATGTATAAGGACTATCAAAATATAAGACAGGGAATTCAAGATTTGTGAAAGCACGATGAGCTTTAAGTTCAGTACAGCCATAGTGAACACACTGACCAAAGCAAACCAGAAACTTTCCTAAAACAAAATTAATCCTACACTTCTTGCTTCAGCAATGCTGGGAAAAGTTGGATATGTAGTTTAGGCTGAGGTCATACACTATAGCACTAAAGAAAAGTATTCTGTTTTCTTAATTTCGAGAAAGATGTCATTATGCCTTGGGAAGTATTACAATATTTTAGTAATCAGCTGCAATGCTCATTAGTCTGCCTATTATATCTGAAGCACTTGTATTTGTTGAAGTAGCAGCAGCTGAGATAAAAGAAATCTGAAAGTGAAATCATTACAAATTTGAGTCAGTGCCTTTTTCAAGCTGGAAGCTTGCAATATTACCCTTAATGAGCTGATGCCCTGAACTCCAAAAACGGATTCATATTTTCTAACCTCTTTTGAACTTCTTATTAGAAATTACTTTATGATCTGCATTTATGAAGGGAGAGTATTTTTTGTTTACTGACTTCTTTCTTCTAAAAAAAATGTGAAGTGGGGGTTGGGGAGGATTGCTAACTAGTTCAAAAACCAAACTTCATTTCTCAAAGTAGAATATAAATCACTTGATAGAGCAGAAAGTAAGCTGAGGTAGATTTACACTGATACAAACAGAACCATAGTTTTATGGCCAAATAAATTTAAATTAATGTCTGTCAGTTGAACCTATATGCATCCTCAGGGTGTTATACTTTAAAATGAACTGAGAATTTGGTTATTTAAAAATAGCAACTGGAAGGGAAAAGGTGGAGGCTTGCATATCTTATGAACTAATCCTGGGAGGAGTGCAGATGGAAGACTGCTTAAGGCAAAGCAGTTCATCTGCATATGGCAGATTTCAGGAACTTGGGCTGGATTAATCAGGGCCAAACATGGAAGAAATTCACACAGAAATTGTTTATGTTTACAGAGTTTCAAGTTTTCTTTCAAATAAATAGAGCAAGTCTTTTTAAAAAGGAGACCACTATTGGTTTAATTATTACTTAATGGATTTTCTTGTTACAAATCAGTTGATTCCCTGTGTGAATGTAATGAACAGAAACGCATGGCAGGCAAACGTGTGCATTTTAGAACCAGAGTATAAGGAAAGCATCACTCTTAATTAGGCCATTCAAAAGTGATCTTAGTGCTGTAGGAAAAGTACCAGATCACAAGAAATGAAAACATGTTTTAATGGCTTCCTTTTGTTGACCTGAATGATGCTATATTGTCTTTGATGAAGTATGACAGGTACTGTCAAGTTAAATGGCCAACATATTCATTATTTAAAGAATAACATTTTTGTAGCAATAATCCTGTATGCGTTCAAGAAATAACCTTGTTCATGTAAGCCTTACAGCTTTTGTATGTTACCTAACAGTCCCAAAGTACAAGACTGTTCTGGACCAATGGCTAGGATGAAGTAAAGCGAATTCCAGTAAAATAATTTTGCAACTTGTTCCGTATGTACTAATACTTCAGAATGTAGGTCTACATTTTTATCATCATTTATTTTGGATAGAATGTACTTAATACTTGCAGCAGATTGGCTTTTATTCAGGGTAGAAACCTGTAGAAAAGACTATAGAAGGACAAAGAGTACAACGTTGTTTAAAATTGTCTGTCCAGGGATGTTAAGCTGACAATTTACATGAAAGGGCTTTCTTTTTGTTTTTTCTTTAATAAGGAAAACTCTAGCTGTACTTTGTAAACATAAATACAACCAAAATCCCAAAAAAATAATCAAAACAAAGTTATGCCTTTAGAGATGAGCAAGGCATGGGAAGTCTGTGTTGACACGTGACTTTGTAAAGAACTGTGAGACTGTAGAACTGGACCTCATCTTACCAAACTAGAATGAAGCGTTAGGCATTTAACCTCAGCTGAAGAGCTCAGTTCTTTAGTCAAAAGCAGCCAGAAACCAGCCCTCACGGGCAGTACCTGTCCTACATACCTAGAGGTGCCTATCTCACTTCAACAGGTGTGAAACCAAAATAAGCCATTTACATTCAACACAGCAAAATTAATCCTACTGCAGGTCAGAGTCATTAGCTTGGATTACAGTTGACACTTCCATTTTCACTTTGGTAATATTCTGTATTTAGAAGATGTGGCACACTTTTCCAAACCATATTTTGCATCTGTGGATAGCTTAAGTGACTTTTATCATAAAAGTTTGTCAGACTGTGATAAATAAATTTATTTTGACATGTATGGACACACTGACAGATTCAGGTCTCCACCCAAAACCTCTTTATAAAACAGTGTCTGACAAAAATCCCACTGACCTCACACAGTGCCTTCTCATAGTTTTGGAAGAGGGACCTTCCTGCTAAAAAGACCATTATTTCAGATAGAGTTGGTATTGCTGCTTCTTGGTGAAATCCCCTTCTTTTTGTTACGGTGAATCAGGAATGAAGCCTTCAGACCTAGAGACATACTGCTTTCCTCTCCCTGCTAGAATCACTTGGCTGACTGTGAACAAGAAACACAATAATGCCTCCTAACCTTTCCCATAACTGGTGCATAACCCAAAGTCTGATAGCTTGTTATCTACCTTGGCATCTACAATATTTGTAAGCACAAAATAGGTTTACCATAGTGTGATGTTTAACTCACCACACATACTAACTCTTTAAACTTAATGAAGTGTCTCTACTGGTAATTCTTAGCAAGTGCTGTCTTCTTAACAGTGTCTACTATATAATAACAAATGTTGTTTCTAATAGAAAAACTGTCCAAGCTCTTTTCCGATCTAAATGCAGTATTGGATTGATTAAATAAATCTGCTTATTGTTTCCCTCAAATGGCATTCCCCCTATGTTTCAGCACACATCTTTGGCCAGTGTTGATTATGTATTTTAATGTTTATATCTAGTTCTAACCCGAGTGTTTGCTGGGTGGTAAATAAATTCTGACTTCATTTTACTGGATTTGATTTTATTAAACTTATTCCTTGTGAAGGAATCCAGAATTACAATTTTTTTTTTTCAGTTACTGTACTCAATTTTCTTACTGCTGTCTTTGTCATGAATTTTTCTCCAAAGTGTGATACCTGCTAGGAAGATCACATGAGAGGAGGGATATTTTCTTTTTTTTTTACAATCTTTTTTTTTTTAAAAAAAAGAAAAACTCTGCCCCTAAATGAGAACCAAAGATAAAATGGTTCATGACTTCCTCTTATTTGAAGGTTTGCAATAAAATAAAAAACAGGCACATTTACTATCACAAGGTTAGGGTTTCACTTTCTTTTTCCTAACGTCTTATGTGAAGAAATGTAGCCAGATACTAATAGTAGGCTTTTTTAACCAATAATTGGTGTTGGTAATAAGGGCTGAGCTGACAGCCAGCTGTGCTACTGCCCTCGGTCCTGCAGTGAGGAAGGGGAAAGGAGTCTGCAAATGATTACCAACTTCAAGTATTTCTGGCAGTCAAGGTTTCATTAAAAAAAATTAGTAAAATACCTTTTTACTTTTAAAAATGTTTCCTGCGTTTGAAGAAAGGTCTGTATGAAGACTTCAGAAAAGAACTGCTGCGAACTGCACAAATCAAGAGTATTGCCCAGTTGGGCTGCCGGCCTACATTGTAGACTTAGTCTTTAGTAAAAACTCTTCTCCTCCCAATTAAAGAATAAAGGTTGAGGAGCCTGCAGGCCTTTCCACTATGTTTGGTGTGACTTTTAACCCCTCATTTTACCCTCTTTATATGGCTCTCCTTTATACCACACTCTCTGATATGTCGGTGGCGCCCAGTAGTGCTGCTGCGGGTCAGGTTGGGTTAGTACTTTTGTTACAGACTTTACTTCCTGGGGATTTGTAAGTCAGCTGTAGAAATTAATCATAAATCAGAGCCTTGCATGCATATTTTACACACAGATCATTTACGGTCTTTTTCCCATTTACTTTCCTGTGATATTGTGTGCAACCCCAAAAGATGCATGGTGGGGTCTGGGTGAAGACGCGTGGCATAGGGTTGAAGAAAGAGTGACCAACATGAGCCTTCAGGACGCTCCTGGATCTTGGTTCTGTCATTGCTATTTTTTGCCTACATAACGCCTTTTATGTCATTATCTTCTAAGTATGGCACAACTGCTACATTCCTGGTAAGGCACGGGACTACCGATTTTCCTATCCGCTGAAGGGAACAAGGCAGACAGAGGGAGGTTCACATGGTCTACCTGTGTACAGTCCTCCACCAGAAGTCATTTAGTTTTCCTGCTAATCATTCTATCAAGAAATAAAACTTTCTCTCTTTTATAGAACATCTGATGCATGAGGAAGTTTAGGAAGTTCTCTAACATCCTTGAAGACAAGTCAGTTGTTTGAAGTATAGTTTGTTTTTATTTATTAGTAATTGTTTCTGATAAGCTATTACTGCGTGTACGGGAAATAATGGATTTTTTTTTTTTCCTGGCTGTTCGTTACACAGTGAGAGAAGCTATTATACTCTATTAGGAAAACAAATGACATTTTATATCTGTCTAGATTAAAAGCCTACTTAACCTGCTATTTTTTGTTGGGTAGAAGACCTTACATATATACTTTCCCAAGGGTGCTTTTCTGCACGACAAATCTAGATTTCTTTGTTGTGGCTATGGAGCAATCTTGGACACTAAAAACTGGTGCATTTCAATAGAGGAATGACGAGCTGGATGTGACGCTAGTGTCATTCACGTCATATTCCTTGTTAGGAGAGAGCAAGGAGCAGGACATGCACAGGGCACAGCTCAAGTTAATGTGAAATGCAGTTCCCTTACACAACAGGGACAGAGCTGTACACAAGCAGCTGGAAGCTTTTTCAGCCTTAAAAGAGAAGTCCTTTTGGTTTTTTTTTTTGTTCTGCAGATCTCTTGATTCATTTGGATTGGGAAGCCAAAGAAACCTTTTTTCTAGAGAAAAAATTTAAAAGATTTTATACATGCAGTATATATATATATAAATATTTGGGAATAGAAGATAATTGATTTTTGGTACAGATAGAGAAACTCCCTTGATGGAGAATCAGACAGACTGATTCTACTACTTAGCTTAAAGGCCTGGAAACAGTAAAAATAAGATAAGAAAATAATGAAAACATTGAAAATTTATAAAAGGAGTCTACTAACATTATTTATAGCACATACTTTGATAATAATCTCTCTGAGTCACATCTTCAACCTAAAAGAGCATTGTAGAGAAAGGCTACACCTGGGAAAAGAATGATAGATTATTTTAAAGAGTGTTTACATAAACTTTGATGTTATGGGAAACAGAAGTAATGAACAAGTACAGCAACAAACTAAAATTAGAGTGAGAAATTACAGGAAGACCAAAGCATCCAAATCATAAATCTACAAAAAAATTATCTCTTACAATGTTTTAAAATAACGTTTTCTGTTAACATTTTTAAGGCAAAAATATGTCCTTATTTGGAAAATTTTTTTAAAAAGCTGTAGCCACTGAACATCACATAGTTCAGAAAAACTGGAAAGGGAAGGCTTATGTGATTCTCTATGGATCTGCAAATGCAGAAAATGTGGAGAAAAATATGTACACCAAATGGCTAGCAAAATGAGGGTATAAACAGATAATGTAACATCCATTTTGTATGCTTTTTGTTGTTATTTGAGAAATTTTGAATATTTGAAAATACTTTTTTGGTAATTAACAGATTAGCAGTTTATCTTGATTTAAAAAAATAAAAAAAACAAAACCAAAAACCAAAACACACGAACTTCAAGTTACTGGGTTACAAAGTGAATTGTTCTGCAGCTGCAAAATCAAGTGCCTTAGCTGAGTTAATGCTTTTCATTTCTTTTGCATGTGTCAGCATTAATGGAGGCAGGCTTCTATAAAGCCTTGCATGTGAAGATGGTGCTGAGCAGACTAGATTCAGTTCTGTTGAATGCTTTTTGCATTTTTTTTGGAATAACACACAAAGGGAGACTTCAAATCAGGCTGAACTTCAAGCAAAAGTTAATGCTATTCTCTTTTGGGTTCAACCACCCACTTTGCTTAAGGTCACTAGTTGAGGCTAATGCTGCACAGAGGGGCTGCAGCAAACTTGGCATCTCCTTGATTAGGCTCCCTGCTGATCTAATACACATACCAGCTCACTTGCCAAGTCAAATAACACATTTAGTGAATTGGAAATAAGATTTAAGTGAGCCAGCACAATGCGGCTTGCCCTCTCATCTTTTTACCGAATCCTTCTCTTTGTATGCTAGACTGTGAAAACTGCTCTTGTTAGAGGACTTAATCTTCATTTTTTCCTGTAGATTATTTGGAAACAGGTCAATTGAATGTTGGAGCTGCTAACTCCTCCTACCAAAGAAAGAAACCGCTTGTGGCATACTGATTGCATCATTTAAATGAAAGGCTGTTATTATTAAAAAGAAAATACTGTAGTATAAGGTTCTCTCAGAATGGAATAAAAATTCTAGTGTTAAAAACAACCCCTTTTAAAATAATGTGTTTATTCCTTTGTCTTCAAGTCTCTTTTCTCGAGTGCTTTGCATTAACTGCTGGTGAGTAGTAATTGATGGGGTTGATCACATCAGTACATATATTCATCTCTTGTGGCTGTACTACAGTAGTTAATGCTTAAATACAGTAAGGTACAATAGAGTGACATTTCTATAGGACATTTCTATAATGCCTTTCATAAAAGCAAAGTAAATCACATCACATAGTGTTTGACTTTGAACTATTCTGTATTTTAATGAAAGAAAATCAGGACTAAAGTTAAGCTTTCACAGTTTGTTCTCAGTTTGTTTTTATTATTTTTAGGAGAGAGGTTACTGTGTGAAGTATCATTTCAGATTTAGCATAGATTTGTCACAGACTTTAATGCCATTTATGCTGTAATAATCTGTAACTGTCCCATATCTCTGTGTTAGGTGTTCAGGGTTATGATGTGTATTGACTATTTTATGATCTTCTTATCTCTTCCGATTATATAGATTTATGTGCATCTCTTCCTTGTCTAATGCCTGAAATAAGAGTTTGCTTTCTGGGGTGCTCGTGGGTTTTTCTTTCTTTTCTTTTCTTTTCTTTTTTTTTTTTTTTACAAATACAGATGTACCATAATACAGACATATATAACATCTCAGCAAAACCAGGAGAATTTAAGTGCTACATTAAAAACTAAAAATTTATCTTTGTGACCTACAACTGCAAGATGAAATAATTCCTTTTCTTCCAGAGTAGTGACCAGTGCACTTGATTTCTCATGAATCCACTTACTACATTTTAATCTTCAGTTAGGGATTTTGAGATATTGGCAAAACATCTTGGCATATTTTTTGTGACCATCAGTGTACTTTCAGTATAGCTTCTAAAAGCCAAACAGTTCTTGACCTTGTAGCAGATATTTTGTGGGAGCTCAGGCAAATAGCATGGTGTAAAAAGTATGCTTATTTGTCTCTGCAACCTATTGCAGCAAAGCAGTGGGAAGGAAACCTGGTCTGCTGTCATACCCTCCTATGTTTCTGCAAAGGACTGGTAGGGAAAATACCCTCCTTGCCATTTTCCCCAAGAAAAGACAATGGTGAGTTACTGGCATAGGATCCACAGAGAATTGGGACAGAAAACACATCTGCATTCCTTATGGAATCAATAGGTTTTAAGTCAAGTCACAAAAAAAATGAATGGGGTTGGGGGGGTGGGGGGGGAAGCCACTTCTTTGTTGATTTCAGAAATATTCACAAAGTGAAGTAATATTTATCATTCTAAGACCCGATTTTCAGTTTCATACTGGTTTGGCCAACCTGAACCAGCAAAGATGCAAATGGCATGGTTCAGGCTTCATGCTAACACTTCAAAAGTTCCAGTTAAATTGTTTAGCATTTTCCAAGATCAAACATGAAAAAACATATTAGTTTGTCAGTAGCTTAAACACTTAATTAGGAAGATGTGTACTTTGTTATTTGAGGAAACAATTGTGTTTGAAAACAATTCTGAAATCAGAGAGACATCTCCTGTTTCCATTAAGAAAAAACCTCAGCAGCAGCTCAAGACATTTTGCATCCGAAAGGATGCACATGCTCAGGAAACAATTGGTAGAAAGGGCAGCCAAATCCTTTGAAAACTGTATCTGCAACAGTGAAGCCTACCAAGGGAAAACAAGATTTCTTTGCATTTATTCCTTCCAAAAATGAGGTTGTCTCAGTATCCCAGGCACAGGAGGAGGAAGAAGAGATATGTTACCTGTTCACAGAGGAGTCTCCCTCTGCAAAGTTATACACATGTCCTAAGGTCTCTGTGGTGTTGGGGGTACAGTTTGGGAAATGGACAAGGAAAGAGGAAGCAGTTTGACATGCTCCAGGGTTGCATCTGTTGCTACAAAATGCTGTTCCTGTGATGCTGAGCAAGTCACTTAAACCGCTGCTTCCAATGCAGCTATTGATTGCAAACTCTCCAGTGTCACTGAGCTTCCCCTTCTCCAAATGAGCTCAGGTAGAACTTGTGTTTTGAATACATGTATAACATGCTAGAAAAGGCATAGATTCCAAAAAAAATGTCTGTAGGTATTTTAAGTACAACACTTGGAGCTGCCCTAGGGCAGCTTTGGTGGTACAAGCCTGGCTGCCTGTGTAGCTACACAGAAGTACTGTCAGAAAAGAATCACTGGTGTTTGTAAATTATTCAGGTACTGTAACAGTGGGTGAAACTTCCATCAGGAAGTAAAATCTGTATTCAGTCTTGGATAACTTGCATTAAACCAGAATCACAGTTCCCATGGTTTAATAATTTATGATATGTTCTTAACTTTCAGGTATTTAAGTTTATCAGCTTTAACATGGTTTTACATAATTTCCCATATTTTGTGAAATGTATGTATAAACATAAGACACCTCCCTTATTCTGACAGGTGCAATGCTTCATATTAGCTTTAGTAAACAAAGCAAAGGAAAGAAAACATTAAAGTTCACAGTTTGTGTTTTCCTTGCCTCTGCCATGGCACATTTTAAACTCCTAAGTCTGATCTTTCAGCAGTTCAAGAATCCACATAAATCTATGCCTCCCTCTTTTTTTCTTTTGATAGATGTTAATATATTTTTCTACTCATCTATCTTGCTATATTACTCCATTATTATTACTTAATTGCACTGTTATGAAGCCCAGTGTCATTAACTTCTAACCCTGAAGGGTTTGCAAGGTGCATGGGAGTGACTGACCCAAACGTTCAATCTAGTTCCCCAGAAATTCATGTCTTGTTTGTTCCTTAATGCCATGCCACAGCTAACCCAACTGTAAGGTGTTAGAGCAGTGAAGCATTTTCACCTCGCTGTAGTCTGTCAGCAGAGGAAGATAAAAGCAGTGTATTAATGCTTCTCCAGTTAGAGAGTGTAATTTCTCCACACTGATGGCTTTCTTCTTGTTGTCCTACAACTGTATAGAATGACTCCTACCACATTAAGATTTTAATAACAGACAAGTTTTATTATTAATGGTCTTAAAAGGACCTACGGCTCTTCAGATTCAGTGAGCTACTTCATCAAATGGTAGCGCATGAGCTGCGAGCAGTTGATGTCCAAGAAGCACTTGATGAGGCATGGGTGTAAAATAAAAAGACATTGGTACTGGGGGATTATGACTTAGTATTTTTCAGGTTTGGATCATTTCATTCCATCTGCCAAAATTCCCACAGTACTTTCCATCAGACTGCTGTTACTTCTTTTTCCAAGCCATACCTCATTGCTGTGCATACAGCTGCCACAGATATTGACTTTAATGGTTTCCACTGGGTTTCTTATGTGGTGGTTAATACAGATGCATATTACAATAGTAATACAGAGACAATGGTGTGGTTTCTGTTCAAAAGCAAAGCCAGTTGGAAAGGAGGTCATCAAGCTGTTTTTTCCACTATTTTTAAATTATGTTTTTCTCTGTTGTTCCTCTTTCCGGTAGGATTGTTTAAAATTTAATTTCTAATTGGCTTCCAAATTTCATGTAAAAATGTGAAATGTCACAAAATTTCACACCTTTCTAACATATAAAACACTCTAGTGTAACGGGGTTTTGCGTCTGACTGAAAAAGGTTTTAGGGCCCTGACTTACACTGAAATGGTTTTGAAGTAGGTTTATAAATGCCACTGTCGGCTGTCTAAATGAGTACTTTTATGAGGAACCATGAGGAAAACCAATACCATTTCTATGTGACTTGAGTGCAAAGCCTTCATTAACTCAAAAATGTGCAACTTAGATCTCAATAATTCCTTGGTGATTTATTCATTTAATTGGACATAATTTTAACATAAGAAATGCAGGTCTTATACCACAGTAGATCTATGCATATGTATTTAGATCTAAGTAAAAAAAAAATCACTTCTAAATAAATTTTACAATCAAATTACTTTTTCAAGCTATCATTTTTCTCCATTAGGTACTTGTTGCTACATTGTAACAACCAATTATTTTCAAAATAAAGGAAATAAGTTTGAAATTTACTTTGACAGACATTAGCCTAACCTGTGGCCAAGCCTAAAAAAACAATATATGAACAAAGTAGTTTTAGTGTATTGTTCCACTGCACCAAGGTCAAAGAAAAGAGTAATAGATCATATAGTCTCAATATATTCCTACCATCTAGTCCCTGTGAAATATGAATATCCAATAGGGAAGTCCGTGTAGTACTGCAGTATTAAAAAAAAAAAAAAAAAAAAAAAAGTCAAGCTTCTTGAATCATTACATTTGAATCGATAACCATGGGACTTTTCAAAAGATATCATAATTTGCATTACTTTAGCTATTTGGTCCTGTAAGGGTTGGCACGGTTACTCCACATGACACAAAATACTAATGCGTCACTTAGAGCAGAGGTAGTGCAGCAGTGGCATTGCTAATTAGCTCTGACAAATTTCTGTGATGCAGTTATTTTTCCACTGCTGAAAAAGCTCATCATGTGTCCACAGAGCACACTCCCCATCTCCCAGACATCACGTATTCAACTTTTTTCTGCAACCCAGGGGAGTACGGGCAACATTTTGTAAGCTGCTGCTAACTTGGAAGGCTCATTCTGATCAATAGTGTGATTTAGGTCTATAAGTCATTTTGATACATTTGAAGGGTTTGACCTAAAAAATGTCGTTGTTAAAACAAAAAGGCTGATAGTCTGAACAAACATATGACCCAAAAAGCTGGCCAAAAAAACACAGAGAGTAAGATCTGTGGTGAAAAGGATTAGATTTGCTGCACTGGGAAGTAAAACTCCAGTGTTCATTCCCAGTGGAGCTGAGAATTCACAGCTCATTTTTCTGTTCTGGTTTCCACTGTGGCCATAGCACATTACGGTTACATAGAAGAAGACAACATGGGTTTCCACATCAAAGGCAGGTAGGAGTGCAAGTTCCAGAGTTGTTTCCCACTGCGTAAGTATGTACTTTAAGCACCTTAAAATAAATTTTAAAAAGAATGTGTGGAAATGTTAAGCTGAAGTTTGAACTTCACTATAAAAATTTCATTTATTCTCAGGGTAAGAATTCTCATTTGAAGGACTAGGTATGTTTCAACACATTTAAATGCACATTGTCATTAGGGACAATGTATTATACTACTCCACTCCTTTGTGACAGCTAACAGGGTTTTTTTCCTATCCAAGAGCCTTTTTTTACATTAAATTAACAGCAGAGCAAATGTAAAGATAGGGAAGATCTGCTTTTTGAAGAGTTTCCCATACTCTAGAACTATAATCACAAAAAAGCATGAAAATAACCACCCACACTCAAATAACAAGAGATATAGAAACAGCTCCATGAAAATCTAATTCCATAGCACCACATCTTCTGAACTCAGCGTGTTTTTCTGACATGAAAGCAGTAGAATAAAACTGCAAGATAAAATTTAGGATTCTAAACATAAGGAGAAGGTGGAACAGAAAATGCAGGATTATATTTTATTGTATTTACTTCCTGCTGTAGTGAACTGTGTACCACTGCTGCATTTACCTTTGATTCTCATACACGAAACTGAAAGTTCCATAAAAACTGACAGTAAACAAAACCACAGGAAAATATTATTTTTAGTAGGCTTGTAATTCAGAACTTTCAAAAACTTTATTTTTTAAGATTTTGCAATAATATTTTTGTAACAGTTTATTGACATGAGAAACACGATCTGAAAAAAAATATGTTTAAAAAAAGCATAATTAAAACAGTGACTATGTAACTTTACTTATAGGAACAAAAGCTCCCTAACACTCCTTAAAGGACTTATTTTCTATTGGTTTTACACTCCATTTGATTTGTGTTCTCTCACTATGCCTTTCTACAACACACATGCAACAATATTGAACTCATTTCAAATTTTACAACACTGTAAAATTGTTCCTGCATTTTCTTATTATCTGAGTTGATGGACTAATTAGAAGCAGTCAAGGTTATATCTAGGTGTTCCAATAAAAAATGGTTCTAATTGCCCCGAGACTGAGGATAATTCAATTACAAATCTTTTCAATTTGATTCATTCCTTTCTTCCTAAGGAAGGATTATGTTGATGGGTTTCAGGTAATGGAACTGGGTGGCTTAGGAGGGGCATTAAAACATCCTTACAGCTTTAACTAATGTGATTAAGTTTTATGAAGTTTGTTTTTCTTCTTAAAATCTTACAGAGGTCAAGTACTCATGTGATTCCCTTGGAGCAGTTGTTGAGAAGTTGGTTAAGTTGAGGACAAGGTAGTAATCTCTTGAAATGTGCTCATTATTTCTAAAAAGATTTGGGAAAGTTGTTTCCCACATCACACAACCTTAGTTAATAAATTTAAAAAAGCATAATACTTTTCAAATCCTTAATTAGTGATTCTTAGTACAAGACCTCTTGGATAACACCCTGTTATCAGGTCACAATTCTGTGATCATTACTGAGTAGACAGTCAGGCTTGACAAATATTTTGAAGTTGAGTTCAAACCTTTGCCCTGGCAGTAATCTAAACTGAACTAGATACTTACTATGCTTGCAAGGAAAGATACCATCATGAACTAGGACAGGAGAGAGGAATTTTTTAATTTTTTGAAAATTCCTCTACTTTCCTCTTAGAAAAGTGTGTCTGTTACAGGTTTTGTTAATTTCTGATTTTTATAGTTGCATGTGTCTGCATGTTTTACACAATCAAAATGGCAATCTATACTAGAAATGCAGTAAATTAGCCCTTTGAAATATTATTAAAATATGTTTCTTACTAGTAATCTGGTACATGGCACATCAGGAAAAGTGCCAAGCAAAGATTCAGTGTCCAAATAAATCATGCTGTGTCATGAAACGTATTTTGGAACATGGGCAGTATTAATAATACCCTTGAGAATGTCCACACAATGGTGGACAGATTCTCAACAGTGTTTTTAGACCCGAATCTACCGTTGCCACCACTGAAGATGGAGGAATAAGGGAGTCTTGTAAGCATCTCTGTAATTTCCACAGATGCAACCGTGTTCAGTTTGTGGTTCATTCGTGGGTTTTTGTTCACATTTGCTTGGTTACTGTCATTATGTTGCCAAAATGTTTAAGGAGCATATATTTTACAAACAAATGAGCATATATTGATGAAAATACTTGCCTAGACACAAATTAAGTGCTGATTTTAAATGCTTAGAGGCAGGGACAGTATTTTTAAAATCTGTTGATGTTCAGCATGAATGAAAAGGATATCGAAGTTCATACAAGCAGATGTCAAAACATCAGGAGCTCACTCTGTAGAGAAACTTTTGCCACATTGTCATAACCGCGTGACAAGGGGTGGCAAAGATTTCTTACTGCATTAGTTATTGGGATGCAAGCCTGCTCTGGCACAGATGGCTTGTGGAAGAGCCTCAAGCAGTGACACAGCCAACCCTCAGTACTGCAGCCACATTATTTCCCTGTGCTGTTTTTTCAAGTCTACTCCCTTAGAATCAATGCTACCAGAAGGGGGAAAAAAAACCCAAAACAAACAAACAAATCACAGAGGAGAGAGAACTCAGCAGCACTTATTAAAAATAAAAAATAAATTTTAAATAAAATTAAATAAAAATAAAAAAAAATTCTCAAACTTCTCTAACAACTGCCAAGAAAAAAGCACAAAACCTAAATTACACCAGATTTCCTTCTCATAAGCTATTCAAAGTTCAGTATTGGAGTTCATTTTATTTGTGGACTATTTGAAAATATAAAACAAGGAGTTAGATTTGATCAAAATTTTTAACAGAAGGAGTTGGTGAAGCAGATGTAGCCATAGTCTTATTCATTCTTTAAGGTTTGATATATCCTATCTGTCACGATGCAAAGAATTTTTTTTTATCACAGTGACACAATATGTGTTGCTAGTGTAAGCAGGTACAACTTATTTGTTATGAATGATTTGTCTGCCTCTGAGCAAGAGGCACTGGTAGATATAGCAAGTACTGTTAACACATAATTTTTTTAAGTTATTGTGCAGTGGTGAGAGTGGCCATTACACCTATATCTACAGTCTAAGGCTTTTCAGCATCTCTTCGCTAATAATGAAGCCTCTCCAGAATTTTTGTCTTGCCAATGAATCAATTGATTGATTGATTTTATATGTAACCAGACAATTTTTCCTGCCTTCTGTAGTATTCACAGCAATGGCAAAATGTTTCTTAACAAAAATTAAAAATACCTTTTGGTTTTCTTCCATGCAAGGTCCATTGCAAAGCCAGATATTTCAGCACAGCAGGGTTTTCTCTTGAAGCAGGAGATCAGATATGAAAGCAGTTTTAGGACAGTACTATGGGTTTGGAAGTACCTAAAACCCGGTGTAGGAACTTGATTAACTTTAGAAATTGCTATCTGAAGTGCACACTATTTTTTCTCTGTTATTGTCAAACATCACAGGGTAAAAAAAGCTCAGTTTACCCTCAGTTTACAGGGTAAAAAAAACCCACAGTTTAAACCTAGTCAGGATCAAAGTAATTTATTGATTGACTAGCAACACTTAATTTACAGGTAATCAGTAAATACTGCAGTTATGATCAATATCATTAAAGGAAAAGATAAGCTTCTGTGAGAGAGAGATAATACTATTAGGGGAAAAAAAAATTTACCCATATAAATTACTTGAAGTAGGACCTTCTCCATGATTTGATGTTAGCGCAATGTTTAAATTTTTTTTTCATGTTTTGATTTGTTTGCAGTTTGGGGTGTGGTGTTGTTTTGTTTTTTTTCTTTTAAATGTTTTCATCCCCATGTACAAATGCAGAAAATCTAAGAAGTTACTGTGTAAAAAGTGAGTGTGATCCCCATGCAACTATCAATGGTCATGGATGAGCTCATTTTTTTTTTCCTCTCTGGTAAGGCAGGAAAGTTTCTCAGTTAACGTAAGAAATGAAAAGACTAATAAGAAAAGTATTGTAATTAAGTTATTTGTTTTCCTTTTGGGGCCAAAAAAACATCCAGTTACATTTAAGAACCACTGGCTTATTAAGTAGATATACTTATTTTTCTTTTGATAAGGAAAAAATTAAATTTTATATTACATTTTAAAATAAAATTAATTTACTGTATTTGCTCATGGAGCGTTTGCATTTTTTGTAGCATCTTATTTTTCTTCAGAATGGGAATTTTGAAAAGGACTACAATCTTCTACTTGCAAAGCCATATCTATTGCTTAAGAATAGTTTTGACAAAGTCCTCAAAATACACTTTTCAGAGGCCTTGATTTTGTTGTGTCAAACTTTTTTCCCCAAGTCTGTTTTTTTAAACAAAGGCCCAGGAGACACTGCATGAGATAGCCTTCAGAGCTGGCTCTCATTTAAAACTTAGGCTCACTCAACATTTTCATCAGAATAAAGCGTTTACAGGAGTATTTTAAAGTCCTCCTTATGATAAGAGGCTTAAGCTCAGGGCCAAGTCAAGAGCATGGAAATGATAAAACTTTCAGGAATAATTCTGGACCTCAGCTAAAACGCATCTTGTAGTGCTGCTGTGAGCAGGTTCCTCCCATCTTCCCATGCGCTTGTTCATTTTTATCTAAAAATTAGCCAGCTCATTGTAATGGCCAAACCAGCCAAGTACTGCTATCTTTGCTTTATTATTCCTATCTAAGGAATTCATGCTTATGATCCATTTTGACTTATATAGAGTCTTTGCATTAATTAAATTCACTTCAAACTAACGTTATTCTACTTGACTGTATAAATGTGCCTTAATTACATGAATAGAACTATAGCCAGATCCCTGAATCAGTGCGGATTAAAACATCATTTCACAGCCAAACAGAAACATGTTCCCAATCACTGCACTTGAATTATTGTTATGTAGCTTGGGGCTTGTATTAAAATCACTGAATAATTGCAATCAGATTATTATAATCAAGTACAGGAGCAGTAATTACAGGTTACAGTCATTTTAAGCTGCCCTGGAAGTCCCATATACTGATCATATGCATATTAAAAGTTTATGTTAGTGATAAAATTAATGAACAGGATTGTAAGCTCCTGTCTGTGAGATAGGTGTCACATATCTTAACCATATAGGGAGTTGTATTTCACATAGCAAGGACATCTAGCCTATTTACATTCTTTTTTGTGTGCTCACATCAGAAATCTATCAACGAAGGAGAGGGGGATAAAAATCCCTATCTATTTGCAGAATAATCTGCTGCTTTACTCCATCCAAATTTAAGTACTGCTTAAAGATGTTATCATTTCCCATTGCAAGACTTTGCCGGGAGCGTCATTTATACCTATTTATTGTACTCGCTAATAACACAAAGAGAATCATGCAAAAGACAGAAAGAATATTACACTTTGTCAACATGAGGACGTCAGAAACATAAACAAAAAGTTTTATTTCTGGAGGCTATTGGAGGACAGCATGGAGGGAAAATTAATTTATAACAGAGAAGTATAAATATTAAAAGAAAACTTTTCCAACCTGCTTCGTATCGCCTTGTTTTGGAGAGGCCAAAGTAAGTAGGTACTTCTGATTTCCTGAAAGCTGTATTAAAACTGGAAAGCCATCTTAATACTCTGATTAAAAGACAAAAACTTTACTGATTTGACTATAATGATCTTGTTCTTTGAATAAAACAATGAATATGGAATATGTGTTATGAGCTGGACTGTGATGGTCTGGATCTAAAATTAGACCCTGAAACTGAAAGAAGCAGGAGGCCTCCTATCACAGGGAAAAGTCTTATGAACATATATATGGTAACCACACAACCATTTAATTATGGTTTTGCAAGAGAACAGAAACCTAAGTGCAAAAGGAAGGCTAGCAAGGGTAAGTACAGAGAACGTGCACAGGGACCATGGGAAGAAACATGATGGTAAGGGTCCTATATCATACAAAGATCTCAAAGCACGATTTTCTCAGGGCCTTTCTCAGAGCTAGACACGTAGCAGGGGATAAATATATGACAATTAAATGCAAACAAATAAGAAAAAGACACGCACAAGCACTAGATAGACCACCAGACCACTCCTTTGCCAGCCTTGCAGACTTTCTGCAGCCTCCACGACAGCCAGCATAAGCCAGATAAAAGGCCAACCTAACACCCAGATGCTGCTACTGGAAAATTACATGTTGTGGCTCAGCATCTGGGCTGCAGAGCTGCCAAGTTCACCCCTTGGGTACCCAGAGTGGTTGGCTCAGATGCTGGACAAGGCAGAAGGGAAGTGGGCAACATGGACGGGGCTGAAACACAGGTTCCAAAAGGAGAGGCCATGCCAAGCGGGTAGGAAAACCTCAGGACCTGCCAGCGAGGTTTAGAGCTTCTAAAAATCCCAGCTGAAGTTTATGAACATGAGTTTTAGAGATTCACTAAGCAAGACCCAGATAATCTGTTTAATTACTGAGGTCTATCATCTGCAATAAGATCCAAGAGTGTCATCTTCTGAAGGCTCAGAAGAGGTTCAGGAGTTGGGAAACCTGGATCTCACCCACTCACAAGAGGATTGTGTTCAACTGCTTTGAGTGAACAGGTCGGCTTGGGCACCGGGAGAGATTATGCCCTTTCTATCTGGCATGTAAAGAGAGGATAAAAATGGATAAATGAAGCTGTCTACACACTTCACAGAAATCTTCTTTAAAAAATGTTGCCTAACAAAAACTTCATGACACAGTAGTTTACAGTATCACTATTAATGAAACATATCTCAGTGAAAAGGACAGATGTATGGATTTTCACTTGCAAAGCATAATAAGATCAATTATTTATACAAAATTGCTGACATATACTTCACCTCATCCCCATAACACACATAAAAGTATTATGTTTTTCTCCAAGAAACTCACTGAGGAAAAATTATAACTGTAAGAACTTTGTTTGGGAAAAAAGGAAGGATAAACTTAAAAGTTTTATCTGCCTGCAGAGGTAAGGAATGCTCCCATAGTGTAAATAATCATGGTTTTAATGGTATTGAAGTGCACCTACAGCTGCAGAGAAAAAGTATTGCTTTCCTCTCAATCAGCATGAACAGCCTCTCTGGCCATTCTTGCTCCTGTGGATGCACAAGTGTGGGCGTCTCAAAGCGTTTTCAGCAAATCCATGCCACTTATTTACCAAGCTCTGTGCAATGCTGTGTACGGGGAATTAAAAACTGATGTGTCACAGCTATACTTAGAGTGAGCAGAAGTCCGAAGGAGCTCGTGTGTAACGAACTATTGTATTCACAAACTGGTTTCGTTTGTGCAAAACACTTCAGCACCTCTCTGTTAGAAGGATGGTTCCTGGATTTGGAGATCTCTGCAAAGAACCATGTTATAGTGGTGGGTGTGTAAGGAAAAGCAGTTGTGCTTGAAGCACAGGGGCTTTGTGATGGAGAAAACACACACACACACACACACACACACACACACACATGCACGCCCCTTTCTGTACACATATCCTTCTGGGCAGATCCTGTGAATGTGGGCTTAGCAGAGACCTGGAAGTTTCCAGCAGCAGGAGGGGATTTTTTTTCCCCTCTTTCTTACATGTTTTCTTTTAAAGGCCTGTGGTTAGCAGCATTTGGTGAAATCCATTAAAAGTATCTTTTCAATAAACAATGTGTTCAACATGAAAACCTCATCGATAGAAACTGGGCTTATGATTACTATTTTGCCAACAGATTTTTATTTGTGTTTTGCCTTAGTTTCTGCTTCCCTGACACACTCTTTGCAGATATTTGCCATCCTTTAAAAGTACCCTTAACATCAAATTCAAGATTTCTGACCAGCAATATCTTTTAGATTGCTTTGTTAGTTCCAGTCTCCAGCTTTCCAGAGGACCAAGAACAAAGATCAGGTTTTTATCCAAGTGGTTGCCAATGTGTGGAAAATTTAGATAAATAATTTGCTCTTCTGATCTTTGTGCTTCTGGGTATAATAGAATATTTTTGAAAACCCTAACATCTGAGCTTAACTTTTCTCAAATGAAAGAAAATAAGATGGAAAAAAAAGCAAAACTAGTATGACTCCTCAGTCTGAAATATTTTTGCATATCTGTCCAGCAGAATTGGAGTCAGTGATCCACTGAAAAGAAATTTCTGTACCATCATTTAAGGTGCCTGTGCAACAATGCCCCTTTTCTTTGCATTTGCTTGAGGCTTCATGGGTCATGCTTGCACTTCAAGGCAGAAAAGGGTGAAGACAGACATGCAAGAGACAATTGTTCTCAGATGAAGAAAAAAAATCATTCCAGTTAACCCATTCAAAACATGTTTATTCAGAAAAATCTTTCAATAGTTCTTTTTATTTTTGTAGAAAAAATTAAAAGGTAATTGTCCCAGAATTAATCCCCAATACTAAACTTCAATGTATTTAAGGAACTGTTTTATATACACGTTCCCGAATATGAATTTTGGGAAAATCTTGATTGCTACCGAGCCAGTATTTCAAGGTTATTTTACATTATACATGTGTATTTCTTCAAGTCACTGTTTTGGCAAACATGCACAACAACCACAACTAACCTGGATGTGCATTTAGAATAAAATTAAAGCCCAGTTCCACTGGAATGAGAAAAGAATTTTAAGTCTGAAAACTTCATTACTATATGCTGTATGAGAAAATAGTTTTAGTAAGATTCTTCTTTGTATAAGATTTATACAAAATTCCTCAAGCAGTTCCTGTTCAGATTAGCTGAAGTTAAAGGGATAAATTCAATTTGATCAAACTATAATATCACATTGTGATGTCAAAAATGGAAATTTTCACTAGTGCTTATAGACCCTTTGACAACAAATTTTACAGGACTAAAATGAGTTATATTGAAACTACTATCCATAGAGAGGACAAAGGTATAAGAGGGTCCATGTTCTGGAAGTTGGGTATGTCCATTTTACTCAAGCAGGGACTATGAACTTGTCTTAAAGTGCAATGTGTGTGATTGACTAGTGGTGAGATTTCTTTAGTTTTAGAAAAAAAAATCATTTAGGACTGGGATACATTTACAATGCCGTTACTACCTTTGAGAAATGTGTTTTAATACCAAGTAATAGACGAAAAAGTGAATATTGCAATGCAATGTACGGACTTATACTTTTGCAGAATGTTACACAAATGACCCCATGAGAATACTGAGAGGCTGCCTTGTGATATACTTAAATCAGTGATACAACCGAGCTTGAATGATATCATACAATTTCCAAATTAAAACTGAATAATCAAACCAAATTCAATGAGCATGACTTGTTTTTCATCAGAAATAATAAATACCAGTCTCCCTTTAGGCCTACCGCCTATGCAGTAACATTTCTTTCATGGAACATTATGCAGACAGGATGCAATAGAAATTAAAGATCTAAGTTTACAAGGCTTAAGGTTAAGACTGTAAGACTAAAGGGAATAATGTGAATGACATTAGTATGTCTGAGGTGAACCCCAGCGTTTAGAAGAACGAAGAATATTGTAAGGCTACCTTTAAGCCAGAATGATAAGCATGTTATCCAAGGTTACTCTTCCCTCCACTATCTCCCTTCTGTCCCCAGGCCACAATACCAGTTGTGTTGCAAGTGTGTAAGGTCATCTATAGTCCCACGTAATACCTGTGGAACTGTTGCACCCTTACACTTACTTAGCTTTAGCTCTAGTCCATGAGCACGTCAGAAACACGGTTCAAAAAACTCTTGGATTCTTCTAGGATGTCACAGTCCAACACAGTTATTGGCTTTAGAGTAGATAGCTACTCATCCCCATCAAATGCTAAAGTTCTGCTAATCACACCTGACCATTATGTCTGCCTTGCTGTACAACATCTGAAGTAGGAGGCTTGCTCCATTGTCCCAGTGAGAAACTAAGTCTCTGTTTCCTCCACAGGGCTGTGGAAATTCCAGCACTTCAGTGAATGCATCCAATAGCTCAGGCTAGAAGGACATGTTCCTCTTAACAATGCAGCTGGACTACCTCTGAATCTTGGCAAATCTGAATTTTAGTTAAATTGACAACTTCATTCTGCCCTCAAAGCTCCCTCCATCCTATTGCTTTAAACCTTGCTTACATTCATTGTAAACTTCAGGATTCTATTTATTACCCAGCTGACAGCAACAACGCTTTAGAGGAAATCGAGCATCACTTTTCAAGTTTCAGCTGTGAATTACTGAAATATGTAATTTTTTATGTAATTCACCAACAATTTTTCATACAATTCACATACAATTTTTATGTAATTCACCAACCTGAGGTTAGTGAAAGCAGACCACATCAGTCAGCAGTGTTGACACCTCCCTTTTTGGTTCTCATAATGCAAAGATGGGTCACAGTTTTGAAGGCTTTGCTAGCACCATCCTTCACCCCCTTCCTCTTTTTCCACTAATACCTAGCAGTCTGCTGTTATCATCTCGATCATGAAAACACAATTTTGCATTTATAAATCATTGATAGTTCTCCATTACAACCTGTTTCAGCAGCAGCTGAAGTGTTTCAGCATCTAGATCATGTCCAAATGTATATTAGAACTTGCATTCCACACAGGGTCCAAGCAATCTAGTTTCTCTAAAGCAGAAAATTTCCCCTGGTTTCTATGTGGTGAAACTATGATGATCATTCTGCTTTCAAAATCAAAACTGCAAACATAGCAAATACTCTTTTTTTATTCTGTTCAACATTAAAAAAAAATCTCATGGACAGACCTTCATGAAGGGTCTTATTTAGATTTCATCAGCATTCTCCTGATAGACAGTGGTGATCAGTTGTTATCTTAAATATAATGAGTCCTTTAGTACAACAATAAAAACGACTGAGAATCAGCTCTGCCACTCAACAGAATGATGAGGGAGGGAAGGAGGAGGAACAGCAGAATAAAGACCAGATTTTATAGGAGATATTAAAAAACGTACCAGTGATGTATTTCTAGTGACTTTAGTCTTGTAATGTTTCACTGCTTACCAATCCAGTAAACAGCTAAATTTAGCACAATAATTTGGAAGTTATGGTATAAAAGAACAAGTGGAAAAACTCACAGAACAGGGCTCCAAACAAATCTGAGTACTATTGATTAACACTAGTTTTTGAAATGTTAATTAGTTTTACACTTAACAGTTTGTCATTGTCTAAAAGGGCATAGGAGCAAACCTTCCAGAGTGAAGGCTGCGGAGTTTTTAACTCCTTGGTGACAGGAATTGGCTCACATTCCTTTGCTCTCAATAGCACCATGAGCAGACAAGAATTAATTAGCCTTGGTGATCAGTAAGATAAAAGATTGTAAGTATCTGAATTAGTTAGCAACAACAAAAGGGTGAAAGAAATATTAAGTAAATTAAGACGTACAGAGTAGTTACTGTCCACAAGCTAACCCAATACCCCTTATGAGGGCTGAGAACTTTGCCAAAATATGAAACCATCTCCCCATAAGAATGATGTCTAACAATGTCTGCAATTGCTTTGCTCATTTAAGTGCAACTGGATGGCACGTTAAATGCTGCAACGTATGCAAAATTGAAGGAAGTAGAAGGGTTTAGATAATGATGATGTAGGAATATGTATGTTTATTCATTTTATATTTCAATGTAAATCATTGCTTTAAAATCTTTGAGAATGGGAGGGGGTTGGGCTGTAAACATATTTTCCTCATTTTTCTATATCTTCAATGAACTAAAATCTGGAACAAAAGAAAACTTTTGTGACTCCATAACATTTCCTCCTGTGCATCATTCACAAACCACAGTCTAGCCGATAATGCCTCAAACATCAAGTCGCAGATTTATAGGCCAGATGTGAAAAATCACAGAGCAAGGAGGTAGAGCCAGCCCAGCTGACTTTTCACACAGTCCAGTGATCAGCACAAAATGCTGATCCACCTTCATCCCCAAAAAATCGTATCCCTGGAGCAGAGAGGGGAACAGGCTGTGTTGCTGCCTGTTTTGCATGTGTTTCAGCAGGCTCGATTCTCCCAGCCTGTAAGTAGAGCAAATTTCTTGCGCACTAAGTTCATGTATACATTTTCAGTTACAAGAGAAGTGCAAAAATGCAACGTTAAATTTGAATTAGACAGTCCTGTAAACACTCCATTTAGGTTTCAGGTTGGCCACAAAGCTCCGAGAACTTGGCAAAGCAAGCACAGCATCTTCCCACTGTCTGTGCTATGGGAGCGATATCCTGTCGTGTGGAAGTAGTCTTGGCTTGTCCCTGTAGTTTGCTGAACACCTTTCTAGATTATTGCAATTTGCAGCATTTGACAGATTTCAGCAAAAATAGAAATTCTTTTACTGGTTCAAGTTTCTGTGTGAAGACTTCAACCAGTTTCACTTTGCAAACAGGCCAAACTGTTTCCAAATGCAGAATTTGTGGTGTAGAGGATTTTTTTATTATTATTATTATTTTATTTTTTTTCCTCGGGGATCCTCTGGTAGTGGTTACTTTAGTGAAAAACACTATCGATCCTGTGAATTATTTTACTTCTTTTGTCATCTGTCTTTCCCTCCCCCTTCCCATGAGGTTTGGAAATCAGTAAATTCCAAGTGAACTTCGGCTAAATTTAAAATGCTTAATTATGGAACATGGCATGTCTGAAAATCCTCTCATCTCAATTCCTCCCTTTCCCAGAAAAACTCAGCAAAGGGAAATGTGACATGTAACCTAAATCACATCAGGAGACGAATTGTTTTTATTGAAAAAAATAACCTTACTCTGTTCATAAGCCCAAAAAATTCAAGTCTGTTTTGTTGCATGCACATTTTCAAGAGAAACAAAAGAGCTGGAAATGATGTTTTTTTTTAAAAAAACTGCATAAGCTGCATTATCTATGTACAATAGGGTATAATACTACGTTGGTCAGCAACTATAATGTAAAAGGTAATGTGTAAGAGTTTTATATGCTTCTCAGAACTATAAAGGAAGTGTGAGTGGATTTTAAACATTTTGATTAGCACCACAAAGATTTTAATGCTTTATTTAAACAGTTTGCTATAGGGCAAACACATTTGGTAGACAAGTAAAATGAAAGCATGGGCATCAGTTTCCCTGTTTTCTATTAAGTAATGTTGCGAAGTAAGCAGAAGTTGGATTCAGATATCAGATAATTATCTCCACACTATGTGTCACAGTAAATAATTTTAATTGGTTTAACTTCAGGGACCATTACTGGCCTAATTAGAAACATGAAAAGGCTACAAGTATTAGGAAATATCCTGAAGGAATGAGAACATTAGCAATTCTGTCAAACCATTTTTAAAATAGTACACAGTAGCAGTCACATTTCAGTAGAAGGCAGATTACTTGAAAGGTGCTTTTAGGAAAATAGTACTTGTGGGTTTGTAATAAGAGAAGTTGATGGGCAAGCATAGAGAATTTGTAGTGCTTGACATGTAGTATCACTGTGTTAAAGACACACTGATCTTACTTTGATTACTGTTTTTAAAGACACAGGTTAACTTTGAGCTGCACAGGAATTACAAGAGCTTGGGAGTACTGAGGAGGCAGGAGAGGTCCTCATGGCAAGCAAGTTCATTTGGTTAAGAGAAAAGTAAAAGAAAAAGAAAAAACTAAACCCAGTTGCGTGAAGTTTAGAAGGGTGGGAAATTTGGAAAACTTACATCAAAAACATCTATCAGCATCTTTGGTGTTTTGGTGGAGCTCTGTAAAAATTACTTGTGAGCTTCTTGCTCTCCACCTCCCTGTCTTGAGTTTTTGGATCTTCCATGAGTATCCACACTAAAAAAGACATGGTGAGGCAGTGATCTTGTGCTGAATGTGACCTTCTGGTTTAAGCTCTTCCACAGCTTCTCATGCTGCGTTTTAAAACTTCACAGCATCTGTGGAAAGCCCCTATGGCTTAGAGGTCTGCTCTTTGACTCATCTGCCACTGAAAGCCAATGGGCAAGCAGTGGTGAGCTCAGGAGGAATTATTCAACAGAGCTCAGATATCAGAACTTTGTTCACTCTTAGAAAAACCCAGCCACAGAGCTTTCCTTCATTCTTACTGACCCTCTTGCTGTAAACATTATAGAAACATTGAATAAACCCCATTGCATTAATGAGCAATGGGTTGGGGTTTTGTAAGAGGGAACAACTTGGTGCTGAGATCTGAACTCTGTTTAAATAATTGTGCATTGTTGGAGGCTGAGGGTGAGGGAAGGAGGGGAAACATGTTCATGAATAAAAACTCATGCAAGAATTGTTGCATAATCCGGAAGACTTGTTCGGTCAGGTGCTCATCCTCTCTCCTGCAGTGTTTCATATAATGTGCCTGAGGTGGCACAAGAAGTACTACAGAGGAAAATTTTATGACAACCTGAGGGGAACGAGAATTTGATTAGTGTTATGCTCTACGTTTGCCGATAGAGGCAGGGTAAACGATTGTAAGGGAGGAACAGCAATAGGAACAGTCGACCACCTAGGGTGTTTTACTGCTGGAGAAAAGCATCAAAGACTTAAGCAGCACATGCTGCTTGAACAGTTGATCAACACCTGCCACCACTACAGCAAGGGATATTTTTATTGATATTTATATGAATACCTCAAAGCTATGCAGATGTAAAATTTATGTATAATCTTTTTTGCTATTAATCTCTATTCTTCTATTCACCTGTGGGAATTTGGCTATACACATGCACAGCCAAAAATACATTCCTAGCTTTGCTCATCTAAATCTTAATAGCATTCAATGTCAATTCGTTCTATAGGCTGTGCACCACCTAATGAGATAACTCCTTATGTATTTTTATCTAGTTTCAGTGAGCATTATTTCCTTCTCAAAGAAGAAGGGCTTAGTCTACCTTTTTCGTAACTCTGCTTTGTCAAGACTTTCCTGCCCTCCACTAAATGAAACAGGTTCGGTCCTTACAGACCCTCCTCTGCACAATATAGCCTTGTTCTGCCTAAGCTTTCCTTTGCCTAGCTCTAAATAATGCCTTGAGAGGCATCATCACAAAGCCACATATACCATATGAGAGTACATAATTTTCTGCCAAACATTATTTTCAATTTATATTCTGTCCCTTCTGTGGCATCACCTGATTTACATTTTTGAAGACCATTACCTATTGAACAAAAGTTCCCATTGATGTTTTTCTGACGTTTTTCTGATTTTTCTGATTTTTCATTGTGTTTTTCTGATGGAAGACTGCTTACTATGCTTGAAAAGTGAAAAAGGTAAGATACAAACATAACTTCACCTAGTATCTTGGTGTGAATACAAGGACGGTGAAAGTGCTGAAACTCCTGAAACTGAGAGTTTGCTTTAGGTAAGAATGCATATGTAAAGATCTGATTTTGTGAAACTAACAAATATACCAGCATAGTCACTTAAGACTCAGAGAAAGGAATTTCAGCAAAATGGCTTTTTGTCACGGTTTAACTTTCCAACTGTATTTTCCAAAAGGTTTAAATGGCATCTTTTTATAGTTAACCTGAAAAGATATTGCAGCAGCAGAGGTTAGGAGAATATGAGAAGGTGATTTGGGATATATATAGTAAGTTTTCCTTTCAGGTGAAAATTCCCAGAGACAGAGTGCAGAACTTCCCAGCAGTGTACCTGACAAAAAATGATCTCACTGTGAGGTCTGCATGGAACCCCTGTGCCACAGTCTGACCTCTGACTCCTGCCTCATCCCACTGACTGTGGAAATGGCTCCTGGCTCACATGCCACATGTTTACATAATGCTCTATGATATGATGGGCTCCATGTTTTGAAACCATCATACCTACATGGTCTCAGAGCAGCTTCTGGCTGTCTCCCCACTTCCTTCATGTAAGGAAGATGAAGATGTACTTTATAAATTTATATGTAGATAGATATATGTCTTTGCTCGTATATGAAGATCTACAAATAAAATGTAATATGGATAATAAGGAGAAGCTCCAGAAGGTTTCCCACAAAAAAAAACACAAAAAAACACAAGAAAGAGCCAATCATTCATGAATCAGAAAATATTATTTCAAGGTATGTTTCAGACGCAGAGGGTGGGTGGCATGTAGCTCCATTTGCCCACAGTTGTAAGGACCCTCCAGCTGCCTGTGGCACCATGGTGTGGTGCAGTCTAGGGTTGTGTTCTTCCTCATCCTTGAGTGAAAGGCTTTGTAAAAAACAGAAGCAATCTCTAGCTAAGTAGCTGTGAAGGAAAAGGGCAGGCATGCACTAGGTTCTGGTCCTGTCCCTGTCTGAGCCTGTGGCTGTAAAAGGCAGGATGATAACAAACAGGAGCAGCCACACTCAATCCCCATGGGCAAATCCTACCCAGGGCTCCAACAGACTGTCTGTCAGTCCCACACCTCCCTGGCAGCAAGGAGACACCAACGAAGGTGGCATGGGTCACCACCAAATCACTGCCAAGTGTAACCATGTAGACCACTTGGATTGGTGCCCAGGGCTAACAGCATTTTTGATTACTTAACCTTCTGATAGTATCACTGTAGAAAGTAGTGAATCTCTGTCTCTGTGGCTGAGATTAGGTGTTATCCATGCTCTGCTCCTCTCACTAAACAATCATGCAGCAATAAAAGGCAGGAAAACAAAAAATGTTGCCACAAACCTCCATCATGATGGGCAAGCCCTGTCAAGAGACCAGCCAGACACTTGAATTTTATATCTTTCTCAGTCTCCCTGAGAAAGTATCAAATCTCTGGCCGTGTTGCTCAGGGACTCTGTATGCCGTGCTCTGGTCTTCTCCAAGTCTTATTCTCAGACACCAAAAGACAGTAAATTAATAAGAGGTTCAGCCACTCTTTATTACCACTCAAAACACCTTGCCCAGGGCTGTGCCGGGCTCTTGAGTCCTTAAGTTTAAGGCAGTGTGCATTCAGAAGACAGAAAATCTGTGGCTGTGTGGCTCAAGAAAAATATGTGTCGTGCTCTGGTCCTCTCCAAGTCTCGTCCTCAGACACTAAAAGGCAGGAAATCAAGCAAATATTTCAAACACCCTCTCCCACTATACAACACCCCTGCCCAGGGCTCTGCCAGGCTCTTGAATCCTTATCTTTGGGGCAGAGTCCATGTAGAAGGTTGAAAATCTGTAGCTGTGTGTCTCAAGAAAACCATGCACCATGGTCTGGTCCTCTGCAATTCTTCTCATCCTTGCACAGTAAAGACAGGAAATCAAGCAAATGTTTCAGCCACCCTCAATCGCTGCACAACACCCCTACGCAGGCCTCTGCAAGGCTCTTGAATCCTTAACTTGGAGCCAGTGTCCATGTGGAAGGTAGAAAATTTGTGGCTCTGTGGCTCAGGACAACCATGCACCATGGTCTAGTCTTCTCTGAGTCTCATTCTAGAACAGTAAAAACCAGAAAATTACGCAAAGATTAAGCCACCCTCTGTCAACACACAACCCCTGCCCAGGGCTCTGCCAGGCTATTGAGTCCTTAACTTTGACACAGTGTCCATGCAGTAGGTACAGAATCTGTGGCTGTGTGGATCAAGAAAACCATGTGTCATAGTCTGGACCTCCACAACACTCTTCCTCGGACATTAAGAGACAGGAAATCAAGCCACCCTCCATCGCCACTCACAACCCCTGCCCAGGGCTCCACCAAGCTCTTGAATACTTAACTATGAGGCCATGCCCATATGGAAGGCAGTAAATCTCTGGCTCTGCAGTTCAGGAGAGCTGTGCACCATGGTCCTGGTTCTCTCCAAGTCTCATCCTCGGACAGTGAAAAAATAGAAAAATCGACAAGGATTAAGCCATCCTTCATCATCACAAAACACCCCTGCCCAGGGCTCTTCCAGGCTCTTGAGACCATAATTTTGACACAGTGTCCATGTGGAAAGTACTAAATCTGCGGCTGTGTGGCTCAGAGTATCTGTGTGCCATGCTCTGGTCCTCACTGAGTCTCGTTCTCAGAGACTAAAAGGCAGGAAATCAAGTAAATGTTTCAGCCACCCTCCGTCACCACACAACACCCCTTCCAAAGGCTCTGCCAGGCTCTTGAATCCTTAATTATTAGGCAGTGTCCATGTGGAAAGTACTAAATCTTTGATTGTGTGGCTCAGGACTTCTGTGCACCAAGATCTGGTCCTCTTCAAGTCTCGTCCTCAGATATTAAAATGCAGGAAACCTGCAGCAGTTCAGCTACCCTCCTTCACCAATCACAAACCTACCCAGGGCTCTGCCAGGGTCTTGAGTTCTTAACTTTGACGCAGTGTCCATGTGGAAGTCAGTAAATCTATGGCTGTGTGGCTCAGGATAACTGTGCACCATGGTTTGGTCCTCTTCATGTCTCATCCTGGGACACTAAAATGCAGGACATCAAGAAACAGTTCAGCCCATCTTTATCATTGCAAATAACCCCTGTCCAGGGCTCTGCCAGGCTCCTGAATCCTTAACTTTAAGGTGATTTCCATGCAGAAGGTAGAAAATCTGTGGCTGGGTGGCTCAGGAAATACATGCATCATGGTCTGGTCCTCTCCACGTCTCACCCTCAGACACCAAAAGGCAGGAAATCAAGCAAATGTTTCAGCCACCTCCATCACCACATAACCCCTGCTCAGACCTCTGCCAGGCTCTTGAATCCTTATCTTTGTGTCAGTGTCCATGTAGAAGGTACCTAATCTGTGGCTGTGTGGCTCAGGATAACTGTGTGCCCTGGTCTGGTCCTCTCCGACTCTGGTCCTCAGACAGCAAAACCCACGACATTACACAAGGGTTAAGCCACCCTCTGTCACCACACAAAACCTCTGCCCAGGGCTCTGCCAGACTATTGAGTCCTTAACTTCTAGGCAGTGTCCATGTAGAAGGTACCAAATCTGTGGCTCCGTGGCTCAGGTCATCTCTGTTCCATGGTCTGGTCCTCTCCGAGCCTTAGACACTTGAAATGCAGAAAATTAATAGAAGTTAGAGCCACTCTGTATCACCACTCAGAACCCCTTCCCAGGACTCTGTCAGGCTCTCAAGTCCTTAACTATGAGGCGGTTTGCATGCAGAATGTAGAAAATCTGTGTTTGTGTGGATCAGGGTGAGGCTATGCCATAGTCTGGTCCTCTCCGAGTCTCTTCCTCAGACAGGTAAAGGCGGGAAATCACAGAAGGAGTAAGCCACTCTCTGTTACCACAAACAACCCTGCCCAGGGCTCTGCCAGGCTATTGAGTCCTTAACTTTGTGAAACATTGGTTCTGGAATGTATCACGTCTCTGGCTGTGTGGCTCTGCATGGGTGTGGGCCATCGTCTCTTCTTATCATGCAGCTCTGAAAATAAGGAAGAGCAGCCATTGTGTCATGCCATGGGAATCCCTGCCTCCCTTCCCTGTCTCAGCAGCCCTCCCCTCCCCTACATGCTGCCACACCTGCCTGCCTCTAGTCTGGGCCAGCTTGCCCAGCTCTAGGCAGCCTTTTGTGTCCCCACACTGGGCACCATGTCACAAACCCCTGTGAGATAACCCTCACCAGACATGGCCACCATGCTGCTGGGCAGAGCCAGGGCTGATGGAAGGCTCAACCCTCAGCTGCCCAGGGAAAAGGGCTGCCACTCTTCATCCCTGTTCAACGCAGTGGGATGGACAAACCCCTCAGCTCCCTTTCCCCAGCCTAAACACCCCTAGCTCCCTCAGCTACTCCTCCTTCTCTAGACCCTGCCCCAGCCCCCTGCCCGTCCCTGGACACGCTCCAGCCCCTCTGCGTCCCTCCTGCAGCGAGGGGCCCAGCCCTGAGCCCAGGGCCCGAGGGGCGGCCGCACCAGTGCCCCGCGCAGGGGGACCGGCACTGCCTGGCCCTGCTGGCCACGTTGTTTTGGGTACCAATGTGGTGTCTAAACACTGGGGAGCCATTCAGGTGTCGAACATACTGGCCTAGTGCCACTTCAGCTGCCTTAAAGCCTAATACCCTACGGATATCTAGGAAACTGGTAGGGCAAAACATCTGCTTCTCGATCAGTCAGCAGAGGTACACAAGGGCACTACACATTGCACTAAATCTTTATTTTAATCCCAGTTATAACGCCTAGAAGTCCACTGCTTCTGTGCATGGACAGTTAGATCACCCCTGGCAGCACAGAGAAGGGTCCAGGTGTCCAGAGATGCTCCGCAGTGCCACTCCAGGGGCCTCAGCTGGCCATTCCAGGTAGCCACAGCACCAGGACAGGGCAGGGCTGCTGGAAACAAGGCACTGTGCTGCTCTGCTCAGCCTGGGGTCTCTAGGCACAATGGCAACCTCCCAAATGGCATTTATCTGTTAGAACTGTACTCATTCCATATAGGTCAATGCATATGCTTAAAGTGAGTGCAGTTCGCTTCAGATACCCTGGGTATCCTAACATATCCCCACAAGTCAACTTCAGAGTCCTGCCATACACTCTGTGCCATATAGAACAGCTCTAGGTGGATGTCTCAGGGAGTCCATCATGTGGTTCTGCATAAATGTTTCGCTTTTTTCTAAATAGGAATTACTCGGTGGCAGCTCAGCCTCCTGTTTAGAAGAGGCGTGTTTTAATGGCCAGGTCAGCACCTGTCCTTAGCTCAAAGGATTTTCAAATGAGCCAGATTTTTGAATTCTTATGTTAATCAGTGTTTCACCCCGAAGAAATGAGTGCTTTCATTCTATGTGTGCTCAAATGTTTAAGACAAAGTACCCTGTAAAAGAAGGTCCAGCTGGGAAACCTGTCTAGGAGATCAGTTAAATTCAATGTGTAGTCTATGCTCTGTCTTTGTCTTCAATAATGTTTTGCTGTCATGAATCCTATGGTAGAGTATGAAAAAATTAAAGTTGTAGCTTTTGAGGACAGATCCTTCTACCAAGTTAGAGTAATCCTTGGAGTCCACTGTAGACCATATCATGCATATGTGGTAGTTGTGGGAAGTGTTAAGGTATGATGAAACACAGAAAAAGAAACATGAGAGAATGTGATATCTATCTTTCTCCTCTTAAGTAACTTTGCCAAGTATCCTGGATTGTACTCTGTAGGAACATACTGGCCCCGCCTTGAATTTCACCATATCGTTCAGAGATGCTGCTGCCTAAATAAAGATCCATGAAAAAAGAAAAATCTTTCTTGGCAAAGAAGAAAATATGGTTTCACCACCTTCATAAATTTAGAATTATACGTAACACTATAGCTCAACTTCTTGGACTTTTCTTTCTCCCAAAAATGCAGGAAGAATTCACAGTCGTTATTTTATTTTCTGCTTTCCTGTCTAATTTTCATTAATGTAGGATTCATCGCTTCATTTCTGTGTTGCTGGTTTGCATCTGAAAGCGATTCTGCATTTTCAGGCTAGGTTTTTCCAAACACGGTAGAGCTGAATCAGGGTTTATATCTGTGACTATCTCCAAGTTTCTTTATCTGTCCGAGGCAGCAGGTTTCTTATCTGACAGTATTATAATTATGGAAGTAGCTGCATATTAATGATTCAGTGCTTACATAAACAACTGGCCTTAGAGAAATCTAATGAACTAACTTGCAGGATTTGATTTTGCCTAATTAAATGTAAATAATGTTTAATGTTGTATGTGACAGGATTTCTCTAGAAACTTACTGAGTTTTTTTATGTAACCAAAGTGCTATTATGAATGCAGAGTGAGGGCCATACTGAACATCATGAAATTGCATGTCATGTTTTGTTTTCAGTAGTTACCTGTATATTTTTTCAAGTAGATAATACAGAATATTTCATATCTGGTGCAGCTTATGAAACTGGGTATCAGGAGATGCTTGCACTATGCATAATCACATGCTAACCTCTGAACTGCTTCTTTTCTTTTTCTCAAAACAGGCAAATTATGAGCCTGAATTTTTTCTTTCAGTCCATCATCAGAATCACTTTGGTATCAACCAAAATCCTTTCTTCAGTATTTGTTTTTCTTCCTTTCTACTTTATACTCCAGATATCAGCAATCTGAAGTGTATTTGCTCATTAGACATAAACCAGGTAGAGGTGGATTATCACATGCTGGGTCTCAGTGTCATTGCAGAGGGACATTTTAGTCCATTTAGAGTGAGATCCAGTGTAGAATGGAGCATAAATTCTTGCCACAGGTAGTGGCAAGCTGATTTTCCTTATCTGATTAATCTGCTTTAAAAATATCATATTTACATGTCTGCATAGGCATGCATGTGAATGCATAGCCACATGCATGTGTATATATTATTTTATTAGCATGATTTTGGTGTGTGCTGTTATTCTGACCATACCTTTAAAATAACTTCAAATACTTCTATGTAAGGATTTAAAATGTTACCAAAAATATGCTGTTTCATCTGAAACTGCGGAAGGTTTTGTAACATTGTAGACATAAATTTTACATGTGTATATGAACCCGTTTGTGACATGAGTGGGAATCCCAGAAGAGTGGACCTAGTCACCTTTGGGGAAAGACTACAGCAGCTATTTTTATTGCAGTCTTCACTTCTCCATATGGTGTCTGTGTAATTCAGGTAAGTAAATCATGACAGTCCTGCCAGACTGTCTAAGAATATGCACACCTCAATTTCCTTATTCCTATAAGTACTTAGCGGCAGAAAGGAGTTAAGATTTTTGCCTGAGATCAGAGCCTTGGAGGAGGTTAGTCTTCATTCAGCTGCCTGAATGAGCTATCAATAATTAAATAAGTCCATTACCTGAGGAAGACACCTTGGATAAGGTAATGTGAAATGGCATCCAATGGGCATTATGTTTTATCAATGAGCGTTTTTCCCCCTTCCCTTTCCACTCTGCAGGAATCTGGAAAGGAACCATACAACCAAACCACGGGAAGATACTACGTGACAGAACAGGCTTAGTCACCTAGAAAAGAAAAAGGTAAGATGAGCAGTGTGTCTCCACATCATGGGACGTGAATACATTTGTCCTAAGTTTTTGTCCTGCATAGCTATAGAATTTTTTTTTTTATTCTGATAAAGAGAAAATGGTTTCAAACATATTATTCCATAACTGTAAAGTATTTCTCCTACCAGGCTAAGTCCTCATGTAACTATACCTTGATGGCAGAGAATTAAATGTGCTGTCATTCTATGGTCAAGCTGTAAACGTTAAAATCACACAAAAAGTCAACAAGGCTTTGCTCTCATACAGAACCTAAACAAGAAAAAAATTTCAGGCTTGCCTCAGGAATGTGCATAAATGTCACTGTCAAAATAAAAATTTTTTCTATTTCAAACTATGCCGCTTCTCAGTCAGGCCCAGTGAGAACAGGTATTCTGTATTTTGGTCTTGTGCTCTGCCTTATGTCGGTGTGGCCCAAAAACAGATACTCTCAAATGTCTGGATTTCATTTGCAATGTGCTCACAATTGAACTTGTTGGATTTAAACAGATTTTATGGTAGTGATATACATACAGGAGATCAAAGCCAGGTTCAATACATATTTCTTTTGTTGATGTGTACTCCCAGCAGGATTTTTTAGGCATGATTGTTGAGGCTAGGGATGGTACTGCTGGCAGTTTTTTATCTTTCAGCTGTTGTCGATGCTGCAACCTTTGCTGATTTCTTTTCTTTCTTTTTCCCCTTGTGTTCCTGAAGGAAAATTCAGGTCACCCTGCAACGAGTAGAAAAATTCTAAATTGTAAGAACAACATGATATTAATGAGAAAGAATAATACGTATTCTTTTACAAAGGCAAACTGGTCAAAAATATGGGGTATGTTAATCTCTTAATCGTTGTTTCTCCTCTATATCTTTTTTATTATTGTTTTATTGAATATTTCTATCACTGTACTTTTGCTGTCCACTGTTTTAGGACTATATTTTGACTCAAGTTATTTTCCTATTTATTCTATAGAATCAGATTTTTTTAAAAATTGCATTGTTTATACATCCATTTCTACACAGACTTTGAAAATGAGATAAAGAGCTGAGTTCATTTCTGACCTAGTTTTGGTGAGTTGGCTTTATTTATTTTTGTGTTTTCCTCCTCATTCCCACTTGACTGCACTGAGTTTCCATTAACTTTTGATTCTAAGTGCAAATGCTGATGAGTACATGAGTAAGATTGAGCTACAGATCCAATGATGTGGAAAGCTGAATTAGATCTTCAGTAACACCCTCTAACACGCATATGTATATGCAGTGAGATACATTTACTTTGGATGTGGGCATAAAACAGGCAAAGCCACAGAGAACTGCAATTCTGCCTTTTTTTTTTTTTTTTTTTTTTAAGCAAAGCAAGAAGTCAGGCTTTTACCAGTTTGTGATTATCTCCCCTGTCCTGCTGAGAATTCATTTCAGTGGAAACAGGCTTTGTTTGCATTCATATTGTGTGTATAAATATCATTGTATAATTATGATCCAAGGACTTGTAAGTGACACTTGAGACAGGGCAAACACTGTAGGAAGATGAGCTGGTTAGAACCTGTCAAAGTATTGCAATGAGAATTAACAACTAGGTCTAGATACTCTTTTAGTTTTCAAGGTGTTATTTGCTGTGTTGCACTTCAAAAATGGTGTAAGTATAAAAATATACGCTTTCAAGAGCAAAGGTGTTTAAAAAAATGTAATTTTTACGTGCTTTCCAGTATTTCCAGCATGTACTATAACAGTTTTATCTTTATTACCAGCCATATTCAGAGATTTTATTTTAATCAGACCTTCCATGTTTTAGTTCTAGAGTCACAAGACCATGCTGCAATTTTAAACTCCACGAAATAAAGAAAACTCACAGCACAATGGGTATGAATGTCTTTCGTTTGGTGGAATTGCCTAAATATAAGGGAATTTTGATAAGAAGTAGCTATTTCATGTGAATCGACATTCAGACATACAGCAGAATACTGCTTAGACACTGCAAGTCATTTTAAATCAGCTTAGACCTTCCTCAAAACCCTTAAATAGTAATGAAATTGAACGCGCACGCAAGGCACCTTGCTTTGCCCTACAGCAACCATAGTCATTGGTCTGCTTCTTGCCATTTGTTCCCATTTAACCAGATTACCACATCACTGGTGAACATACATGTAAACGTATAATAATAAAACGTGTAATAAAACCCCTAGAAGAAGCAGCTGCTTCAGTATGAGAATTTATCCCAGCACTCTAGATGAGGAGGTCTTCATTAGCCCCATTCCATTGTAAGAGTTTACAGCTGAAGTTCAGATCAGGATCAGGATTGAAGATGGCCTCTAATAAATACTGGTGAGGTTCATTTTAAATTAACAAGATGAGACTGAAAAGATAAATTTGGAGAAAGTAGTTTGGAAAAGTATTTATTTATTTAAGTTGTGCAGTGCGTTTGGATTTTTAATTTCTTTTCTCCTTTGGGTATAACTTTGTGGCCCATACAATGTAATGAACTGGATCCCAAAGTCAGAGCAACCTGTATAAACCCAGAGTCATGTTACTTGCTTCAGTAAAGTTATCCCAGATTTACACCCATGCTCATGAGATCAGAGGCTGACCAATTAAATTTAAGCTAATTGATAAAAATAACTTTGCTTCAGTTTTTTACTGACTGATTGAGTAGTTAACACATTTTCATTGTGTTGATATCGCCTGCTTTCACTTTGCAATGCATATCTATTCAGAGCAGAAATGGTTAAATATGAAGAAGCCAGGTTATTACACATTTCAATTCCAGAGTCAAATATAAAAATTTCTATTATAGGGACAATTAATTACATCTCAAAATGGCAAATGTGCATCCTTGTCAGGTAGAGTGTACTCTGATGGCCTTTCCTCAAACACTGAATGTGGAGATTTGATCTCTTCTAATGGTGCTGAGAAAAGGGTAATTACGCTATGGTCAAAGCTAATTTGCTTTCTGCCAGATGAACTGTTGTATTTTATTGTACGCTGACATTTTAAAGTAATTACGGCACTGTTGACCTTAGACAATTCCAGTTGTATCGCTGTCTACAGCTGCAGCGTTCTACCTTTGGCTGGCAGACAGCGGCTGTAACGAGGTAATGACACGGACAAAGAGCACCATATGGGGCTCCTTTGAGATACACAAAGCCCAGTGAAAGGAAACAAGAAAATTTTAACATCATCATTACAGTCACACATTTTTACAGCCATAAAAGATCCCATCCCCCCCATACACAAAATGCCCTAAATAGTTTACTTGCTTATATACTGTATATCTGTGTGTTTTCCTTCTGTAAATGGCAGTGTGCATTAAGAAGAAAGAGGTCAGGTAGAACTGAATGTGATGGACTGGTCTTCCTCTGACACGAGTTCAAAGGCTAAAGACTATTGATTGAGATAAAAGCCTAGGTTCTTATCTAATGTTAAAGACACTCCTTGTTGTCTGAAAGCTGTGCACATAATTAGGCTGAAAGAAGAGCACTTCATCCAGAAAATCACTATAAACTGAGCTTCATTAAATGTAGATATTAGTTAATTTAAAGGAAGACGGTATTTTTCATTGATATATTCTAATGGTGTACATCTGGTTGTCTTTTCTATGCTAAGAAATATAAACATGTGCAGAGTGCTTCCTGGTTAATGTATCCCGGCTAGGACAGAAAAATAGATTACGATCACTCACAGAGAGTAATGCTTTATTCTCTCGGAGAAAAAGAATGCAGAATATCGAACACAAAAAGTTATTGTAGTGAAGAGCTGATAGAAAACTGAACTTTACTGTTACATTAAATATTTTCCTACTGTTTTGTAGCATAGACAACAGAAATGTTCACTTGTTCAAAGCAGGCAACGGGATTTTACCTGTGTCATGCTCTACAACTTATATGATAAATGTAAAGAGATAGTGGAAATGATTCTATGATTGTAAATCAGTTAATCTCCATTGGAGTTAGTTTTCCACAATGAGGCTTTGTTATAAACAGTAAGAAAAGGGAGATTACTTTTGGCATGTGTCAGAAAAATCACATCTGAAGAAACAGGTTAGGCCTAGCACTCAGTGTTGCTCTTGGCTCCAAACTGATAATATAATTTCTTATAAATCCTGTTTTCAATTTTGCACAGCTCATCGTGGCCGAATATTAGATGGAGAAATAACCCACGCATCCTAAAAGCCTGTGTTTTGAGAATACCATCCCTTTATGAGAGGTTCTGAAATGGGAACAGTGTTTTAAAAGTTAAACTATGATCCAGTGCAGAATGGGCTGTTCTGTAACTCTGGCCACTTACTGAAAAGTTAGTTTTCTGGCCCAGCATTTAGACACAAGACCAATAATGTTTCTAACAATTGCCCAGGCTTATGTTTCAGTTCTGGACTCTGGCTATATTGGGGGGAGCAGGGGGAGTACTCTGAAAGCACCTTTTTGTTTTGCTTTTTCCTCTTTTAATACTTCTGTTACCCCTCACAAAAAGATAGAAGCCCTGGTGGTGAATGAAACAAGTTCTATCAGTCTGTATATAAAGGGATTGTGTTATCAACCACCAAGAAAAACATCACCTCTGAGTCTTCAAGACAGAGCAACAGAGGGCGTAAGCCATGCCAGCTGCTTTATGTCAATGCTTTTCTACAGTGACACTTTGCAAAAGAGCACAAAAGGAAACCAAGATGGAAAAGATTAAAAATAACCTGAAATTAAAAAGGAAAAAATCTATCAGTAGCATTGTAGCATAACACTGTAAAGTTATGAGTGAGATAGAATGGGGCAATATATTTTAACAGAAGACAAACACTTGTCCTTAACACATTGCCAAGGTGATACAAAGGGAAATAAATCATATTCAAACTGTTCATATTCACACAGCTGGCCTGGAAGTAAAGATTCAAGGGTGTGCGATGGCACAGCAGATCTTTTCCTTTACCCGGAATACATAGCGGAAGCAACGTGTATGAGCATATGACATGACAGGACTCACTCTATCCAGTCTTACAGTGGAACAGTTATTCTCAGGCACCTACCTAACAAGACCAGTGACAAAAATTATCTATATGACAAAAGAGCCATTTATCCTAATATGTATAAACATACGAGTACTTCCCCAAGGAATAAAGTTAGACAGCATCAAGGGCAAGGGTGTTGCCTGTATGCTCTTTCAAAGTTTGGTTGTAACCCATTCGGTGGCTCTGTTACAAGACAGATGGACTTTGAGGCTAAAACATCTCTGTTGTAATCTGAGGTTAGATGTTATAACTGGTTTAGTATCCCAAACCCTGTGCTTGCACTGTATCCTGCAAATCTTGTTTCCTCTGTATGCTGCAATAGCTAAAGCTCAAAATGGGACTCTGCTTCATACACAGAGAGCAGCTTCAGTAGACTGAGCCAGAACGAATTTGCCTTCCTAGCCAAGCTAAGCTTGTCTCAGCTGCAAATTGCTCTTTGCATGTTGGGTATTTCACCTGTAAAGAATTACAAATTGCACCCTATTATTCTTCTTTTATGCAGATTCCATGTGACATGCATGGATTGCTATCCATGCAGCTTTATTGGAAAATGGCTTGGAATAGGGCATGAGATATTTGTGATCTTTTAAATTAGATAGGAACACATTTTTCTGAATTATTAGTCCAGACTTATTTTGAAGGTTAAAATTGTTGATGACACCATGTACATTCCCAGGCTGAAGTCCTGACCCAAGACAAGATCTGCTATTGATCTTTGTGGAGCCATATTTTCACCCTCCAAAGGGGCTTCTGTTTAATATGATTTCTTATAAAAGCTAATAGAGAGCAAGAAAGTTACATTTACTGATAGAAAATTAGATTTAGTGAATAGGCAACCTACAACAGGAGAGATAAATAAAAAAGAGGAATTGGTAGGTGGAGACAAATAAGATTTTGGAATGGAAAACTGACAATTGGTGTGAAATCAAGATAATAGGAAGGAGAATTCTGAAAAATTCATGGACCAGGGACATTGTAGGTGAAAAAGTGCTCATTGAAAATAATAGAGAAGACAAGGTGAAAATAAAGGAAATATTTCTGAGAACAAACAAAAAGAAAGAAAACAATATGGAGATTTCAGGCTAAAATAATACAATCTTTTACTATAATATGGCCAAATATTGTTGCATTGAGGATTTCATATTTGGAGACTTTATTTGTCTCCAGTCCTGTAAAGAAGAATATCTTTGGGCCTTTTGCAAAGGAAATTATTGGAAGAAATGCACAAGAAATGTAGAACTTTTTTGAAAAATTTTAGTGATTATTTTCTTTTTGAACAGAGAGACTCTCTTAACCCTGTTTGAAATGAGCTAGTTTTCTGTGCAAAGCTATTTAGTACTATAAAAGACAGAGACTCTAATCAAGTATATAGATTCATTAAGGGCCATACTAGATCTGTGTCAAATATGTGACCCTCCAATCTGTGTGCAGTTAGCTGAGGCAGTACTATCTCCTCATTACTATCTTGAATTTATTGTCCATGAAATAGGCTGTTGCCTGCTTTTCTATCAAAACAAATATAAAGACTAATCTGGCACATAAAAATGTAAATCAGAATATTGATTCCTACTAGCTGATCTAGATATACTTATCACTGATCTTTAGAAACTGTTGATATTGCCTATAAAATAATAACACATTTTCATTTTTAGGAATCTGCTGGTTAGTGTGGGTTTTCATTAACTTCATGCAAAAAAACCCAAATCACCTTATGGATTTCTTATGTAAAATATAATGTGTGTTCAGAGGTTTTAAAATGGGTCAGGCCATTGAAGATATGAATTGTGCAGAAGTCACAAAAGCTAGGAAATGAAATTATGTGAAAAGTGTGCTTTTAAATAATATAAGAAAATTTCTAGGCAGTTTAGTCACCCAAATTAAGATTATTAAATGGAGACTTTTTGAGAGATAATGAAGAAAAAAACAGATATTGACCGAAAAACTTTGTTTTCTTTCATTCTGATCTAAACATTCCCTTGTAACATCAATATTGTATCCCTAATTTAATTTATTTGACTTTAAAGTTAAGCTGACTACCTTGTAGAAAGTAGAATGATTTCATAGCATTCCTTCAAAAGTAATAAAATTTAAACTGTGGTTAGCAGCAATAACACATCCAAAGTATTTTAAAAAGGGAAGCCTTAATTTATTTTCCAGGTTACAGGTTATTGTAGACTACTTGATTACATGGCAGTTGTACCTCCATATTCTGTTTCGAATATAACCCTGATCTTTCAGAGATGCTGAAATTTCATTCAACTTGGAAATCAATAAAGAGGTAATGACATCTTCATTGGAAAGGATATATTTATTTAAAACAGTAAATGATGTTCACATTACTTATAATTCTTATATAAGTTGGATGGGATTTGTTGGTTTTTTTGTTTTTATTGTGTTACTATATTCTTAAATGGTATAGTAGTAGCTTTTTTTCTCCCCAGAGTTTGAGGTGAAAAGGGCATAATTTATCTTCCAGAGATGTAATAGGAACTTTGATCTACACAGCCACAACTTTAATCTCAGTTCTGAATTTTAAAAAAATAATAAAATATTTCTTTTTAAAGGCTTGATTTTGAAAGCTAAATACTCATTCATTAAAGAGATGCTGGGTTTTAGGCTGCTTAGGACAAGTCCCATCTTGTTTCTTCCAAGTCAGTGGTGAAAGAGTCTTTTAGAAGCTGTGGATCAGCCCCTGGCCTCTGGCTGTTCAGGCTTATGGTGACCAGCGTGTCTCTTCTCCACCCTTCATGGATACCACAGGATTTGGGGAAGTGGTACTTCTTTTGTTATTTTTTGTGCAAGCCCTTGTTTATTTGAAGCCATCACCCCTCTGTTGGCCTTTGTAATGACCATGAAGTCAAAGAGGTAGAAAATTATTCCACTTTCACAGCTGTGCTGCAATTTAAAAAATTTTCTCTTACATGCACAATTCCAGTAGTAGCCTGGCGCTATCAGTAAGTTTATAATGTTATAAAATCTTCTGGCCCATAAGCCTTACTGCATCCTATTTTGGAGTGTGTCTGTGGAGTCCTAGCTCTTCTTTCTCTTCTATAGTTTCCATTCATTTTATTGACACGTTTAATAAATTGTTGTCTATCTATAATTCTAAACAGATCAGCTTGAGCTGCAAAGGTCAGGTGATATCTGAATGTAGTGGCTTCATAGGTGTTTATGAACTTTCTGTGGTCTTTAACCTCCATTTGGCATACGTAGTTCTATTTATTTTAGTAAAAGTTTATTACATTTAACTCTTTAAAGCTGAGTGCAAGATCACTTCAGAGTCATTTATAACTTAGTTCACAGCAGTCCAGGAGCTCCAGGGCATGGGTCTTCAGATGTTAAGGCAGATGAAAGATGTTTCTTAATTGATCTTTAATCTGTCACCAAGTTAAATACAGTTCTTCTGTTTCAATGAGTTAAAATAAAACTTTCTTTAGGGTTGTAACCAGGAAAGTTTACTACTCTCTGTCCTTTAAGGACTCTACTGCAGGGTTCTGGACCCATTTGTCATTAAACAGGGTATTAAAGGAACTGTGCTTTTGAAAGATGTCCTCTAGAGGTGTGTCAATCTGTGACTAAACTGGTCGCACAAAATTTCTGAGTGAGATCAGTCACTTAGCGCTGTGATACCTTCCCAGTCCAAACATGAAAGCAAACTGATGACAACATATCCGTAACCTTTTTCTATGAAACCTTCAGATTTTTGACATCGGAAAAAATTATGGATCCACAGTATATTTAGCTAACCATGTACTAGTGGTTTTTTGTGTTCTAAAGGTTTAAACTCATATTCCTGAACCAGCTATAGAGGAAATGGCAGTGTTAGCACCTGGTAATTCATTTTGTTGTCTCTGTGACAAGGTACAGTTGTTCTTTGGAGTGATGCAACACCTTTACAGAGGGTATCACACCTGCTATGAGAAACTAATGTTTGGGTTTGGTTGGAAGGGGAAGAGAGACATGGGTAAAAAAGGACAGGACCACAGACAAATGGCAAGTGTTAATGGTTTGCAGAGAGGGGGGAAAGCAAACAAACATTGCCTGTGTAGAATAGTAATGCCGGGTAGGTAGTTTACAGGAAGAATGAAATTAGTCAAATTTAATCCAGTGTACACCTGAACTATTTTGTCTATAAGTTCTGTCTTTCTCACCTTAATTTTAATAGCTGTTATCTTCTCTTAATGTTGTTATGGTACCTGATATATTTTGGATGACACTGGAGCATTTACATAGGTGATACTGTAAGCTTTCCTGCCATTTGCTGTGTTGTGGGAGGGTGATGCTGCATGCAGTTTCCTAAAATTCAGGATGAAAACTGGGTCCACATATTTTAGTTTTGCTGCCTACAAATTTCAGGTGGGAGACAGAAATTCTAACCTGATAACAGTGTGCCTCTCAGGCTGGCACAGAAGTCTGTTTATGCAAGTTATGGCTGGTTTAAGAAACCTCTGAACTGTCACGTACCATCTGAATTAACAAGGCCATGCAGGTCTAAGGTCCCTAAAAAGACCCATCTAGATTAGAATCAATTAATCCTGTGGTGGGCTGCATGGTATTATAAGAGTGACAACAGATGTAGGTTTTGCTTAAGCATAATTTCATATTTTAATTAGTGATGATCAGCCATAACTTGACTGTAGTGAAAATTTCTCCAAAACAAGTAACACACATTTGTTGAGAAGTAACTTTGTGAAGAAAAGTAAAAGTCAAAGGTATTATTTATAGTGAGAAAATGTGTTCAGAACATTTCAATATGCCACACAGAGTCAAATGAACTAGAAATCCCTTCAAATATTTGAATTACTGACAACTGATATTTCTATATTCTGCAGGTATTTCCAGCTTCCTATAAATATCATTGCTTTTTCACTTTTGCAAATAAAACTTGAAAAATAAAGTAGTGAATGAAGGATGTTGTAACTATCATATAGATACGCCTCAAACCAAAGCTGCAGTTTTGAACCCTGTTTAGCATTGAAGAACTCAGAAATAATCTGGTCCAAGTTTTATAGCCATTGTCCCTGTAATCAGCTAATATAAAACCTGTGATCCAAATCCTAATAAAGATTTATTTTTATTTTTATTTAACATAAACATTGAAAGTTAAGCCCAGTGGAGCACTTAAGACAAAGGAGTTAGTAAGATATTAATGTGGAAAAAGAGTAAAAACAAGCTTAAGGAACCATTTTGGTTTGTTAAATATCTCATGTTCTATAACTCTATAGAGATAATTCCATGAAAGAAATTGATCATTTACTAAAATGGCATATAAATGGCTTGTCACCTGTTTGCACAGTGCTGTTGCTATAATTTAAAACACTGCTCCAGATGAACAGCAGACATTACTCTATTAACAGACCTTTTTAATTTTTGTTTTGTAATTTTGAATCCCGGTGAACAATCAATTGAACATCACAAAACCTATTAGGTATCTAACCTTTAACTTCCTACCCTTCAATATTAAATGGTCAAAATAAGAGGTAGTTTTAGAGCGATTATGGTGACCGTAATGAGGCCTGACACTTGTGACACTTCAGCCATGCAACCACCAGCAGCTCCATCACAACAAAGGAGCTCTGAGCGCAACACATTGTAATGGTGGGGAGAGTTGTGAGTTCGCAGCTTTGCACAGCAGGTGTGGCCGCACATCTCTGCACCCCTAAACACACATGCTCATCCAATCTGACAGATTAGACAATGGCACAAAAACCCATCGCCAGTGCTTAAACAAAGACTTCATCTCTAAAGAGACAAAGCTGCACACTGAATGTGTTGCCACTAGTAAATTTTCCAAATGGAAAAGAATGTATATTTTATTAATGAAAAACAATTTGAGGCAGGGGTGACAAATGTGTTAGCTTTTTTTGACATTTTATTAATGTGTATTCTCTTTCTTTTTAATATTTACCTTCATATCATTCTGCAAATGATTTTGTTAATTAGTTGTATCTTGTGTATGCTTCACACAACAAATGCAAGGAAGCTAGGGGACCACACTAAGAGAGATTAAAAAACCATCAGGCAAGTGAAACATTATTTTGCAGTCTTTAGTGTATAAATAGCTTCTTTTTTCTTCAATACTTATTTAGACAGAAACATAAATGTATGAACTGGAGTCTTTAAAGTCATCAGTACCTTGGTGCTTGAAAAATTTATTTTTAAAGGAAGAAAAAACAGAAAAACTAATTTTCTATTCAACTTTACAGCAACAGAGCATTAAAAAGTGAAGCTAGAGATGTGCATATTTACCATGAGGGAATGAACTGGGCATTAATGGGCTCTGGAGGCTTATTTGGAGACAGCTGCACTTATCATGAATCAGGAAAGGGAAATAGCAGCCCTGGTGCGCTGTAGGTCAGTCACAAATGTCGACTTCAGAGAGCTATAAATCTCCAGCATTACTTCAGCAGCCAACTCTCAGAACACCCTTCTAGCGTTTTCCTATAATTTAAAGATTATGTAAGGTGTATAGTGAGAGTGTTCGATGAAAATATTAATTTAGAGATAAATCCTGTAAATGCTCTAAAGCAGCAGCTTCTGCTGAGCAGGATCATCTTCTGGTACACTTCAAATAGGAATTGCTGCTAGTTTTGTCAACAGTAGGAGGTCATGGATGGCTGCCAAATAAAACAAGGCCTTTTTCAATAAAATGCTTTCAGTTCTAAGTAGTCACAGAATATCTTCCTGTACTGTTTTATTACTGATATTTAAACTTTGATATATTGTTTTATACTGACAATTCCTTGAGACAGAAATCTTAATCGTGAAATGAGCTGGAGTAAAAAGCAATTAATCACAGTTAACTCCTTCTGGCATGTCCAAAAATGTATTTTGTTGTTGCTTCTGAATGTTTTAAAGGCATTATCCAGGCTCACAGATTTTGTATCCCACTGTGAGCTGCTGGTTTTCAAAATCCGATATTTACATGTTGAAATTTAAAGCTTTTAAGAAAAGTGGCAAAACTTCTTAGCAAATTAACATTTTAATTACTGTGAAATAGAAAGGGAGTTGTATTGTTTTAACTTCATCAGCATGAGCTATAGGAACAGACCTTTTAGCTCTTGATAATAGGACCTCATGGGTATGTATGCAGATTATTTGGTTTCTGCCCTGTTGGTAGGAAGACTTTTTGTAAAATATCAGGACAGTGAAGAAAGATGAAGGTGGAAGTTCCAGTCTTTTTTTGCAAGATAAAGTGAAATCAGCGATAACTGACATGTTTGTCTGTGATAACATGCACTCAACTTACAGAACTTCTAGCTCTGTGTTCTAAGTTGAACAGCAGTATGGGGGCAGTTTCCTTTTCCCTCCTGGAATCAGTACTGACTTACTGCATTTTTCATTAATTTCAGAAGGAATGTTAGTACAATAAGAACCAATATATGTGATATCTATAAAAACTTATGTGCAGTTCCTTAACCTGCAGGAAAACTAATGGTTCATGACTGTAAGGGGTATTTGATAGATGCTTTTTCTCAATGTCCATATAGTGTATGGAGGGACCATTGTACTTCAAAATCACACTTCTTGCTGGAATAGTGCCCCAAAACTGACCTATTGTGAGTGATCACATGGCTCACTAGAAATCTCACATGGCTCAGTAGGTATCCCATCTTTTTGACTTCCAGAGGACGTGAATTATGCTGTAGCATCTTTGTAACTACTGCAGTTTCCATATAATCAATTTTTAATGTGTTAGTTCTCATTCCACAAAACCTTCTCAGGGGCTTCTCTTTCCTACCTACACTCTATGAAACCTTCCTTATCCTTCCTAGCTCTCCTCACCATGCTAGAAACTGCTCAGCTGTCATAGCCATGTTGAATTTTGCTGCCTGAAAGGTGAAGAAAAAATAACTTTTCCATGTTCTTTGGGCAGTAAGGACTTTTCACTGATACTGCTGAACAAATTTGTTCAGGGAACTGGTTTAAAGAAAACATTTAAAAACCAAACCGTCTTCTTAGAAATATGCAGTTATGCAATTGTTTGAAATACTCCAACTATTCTCATAACTCTTTTTATATGCATAAGTAGTATAATTGATCGTATCCTGTACCATATTCATCCAAGTCTTCACACTTTTACAACAGGATAAATAAGTAGTTAGTGATGGGAGCTTCTGTCAACACAGTATCTTGATTGATCCTGGGAGAATATTCTTTCATCTAATAAATCAACAAAGCTATAGTCCTTTGGGCAAAAACAAAAAAAGGAAAAGACAAAAGAAAAAAAAGATATATAATTTTACAAGTGAAAATGCATCATAACATGTATTTACAGGGCAGGTAGGTTACAATTGCATAAACAACCTTAGTTTTGATATTTCCTAACTTCCATATGAATGTCTTTGCGATCAGAATATTTTAGATGGGTGTTCAATCAGTTTTTTAGGCTTTTAAAAAAAGAAACTGAAAATCTAGAAATTCTATCTATGCTTATGGTTTAACAGGTATTTATATTTCAATAACAAGAAGGGAAGTTTTAAAGCTCACAGACCCATACTGTTTTTTGCTGACAGAGTAATAGATGGCAACAGTACATGATTAACCTTCAACTGAAACAGCACAGAAAGGGGTGATGAAGCAGTTTTACAGAGTCTCTTTGGAGGACAGATACAAGGCTGTCTCCTTCACCACAAAGCTTTCCCATCTCTTTCTTACCCCTGGCCTTATTCCAGTCTCTACTTTCCTGCCTGTATAGCATCTTCTTTACCATGGGTCTCCACTGGAGTCCAGCTCTCACTCTAATCCCAAACCATTTTCTCACTCAGCCTCAATATGCTGTTGCTCCAGCTCTTCTTTATCAGCCACAACCAGTTGTCAACTCCAGTGTCTCCTCCCTTCAGTTCACACTTACTCACCTGAATGTGTTTTATCCTGCTGTTTATTGTCCTCTCACCGGTCCCATCACTGCCACCCCTTCTCTCTCCATCTCTCATTTGATCTTAGCATTTTCTTCTCTCCCACCAACTTGATCTTCAGCCCCACAGTCTCGCAAGTCCCACCTCATTCTTCAAGGCATCAGTGCTTCTCAGAAAATATGTTGTCAGACTATATTAACAATACAAAAAGTGCATATGTACCCCAACCTCACTAGCCGTGTTCCTTTGGCTGGCCCATCACATAAAACAGTATTCTGAGGCACAGAACCAGCCTGGAAGATTTCAGCTAAAATAATTAAAATTTAGTAAAATAGTAAGTGACACAATTACAGTAAAACTGTGGGTAATGTCAGGTCATTTAAATCATAACTGGTATATTTGGCCAAGACTGATACTATAGATGTAGTATGTTGCATTTGTGTTTAAAAATACATAAACAAAAGAAAGATAAGGTACAGATGAAAAAGTGTTAAATAGATAGCTATTTTATACAAATACCTTTAGTTCTTTTCTATCATAAAATATTTGCAGCTGTATAATCTCAGCAGTTGTTGCTGACTCTACAAAGACTAAAAATAATAATCATAAAATACAATGTCATGGGCAACCTAGATATGTCTGAAAATTTTACCTTAGACAGGTGTTTTGAGATAGAGGGCTAAATCTTGCAGCTTTGCAGTTCAAGGAGCAGTGCTGTGTTCACAGTGTTTGGGAAAGTAAAATGTTTCTTATTGTAGCCCATGGTTATGAAAAGGGCTATGGGCTGAGCAGCTCCAAATTTAGATTTGACATTCACTTGAGAAAGAACTTCTAGAAGATACTTAAAAGTTTCTGGAAGAAAATAATTTGGGATTATTTGTATTTTTTCTTTTTTAAAATAATCAAAATACCTAACGTAAAATGCTTTGAAATAAAATTCAGCTAACATTGCCTGAACCTCCAAGCACCAGAAATTTCTAGCTTGGGTTTAGTCCTGAGTTTTCCATATGCCTGGCAAAGAACCAGGAGATGGGCTGAACATTGACGGGAGCTGAGGTTATCAGACCTTCCAGTCTTCCAGAGGTCCACCTGGGCAGTTTATTGCCTACTCTCCAGTTGCACAATAAGGTTTTCAGAAGTTACTGGGAAGCTGACGAAAACACAAGTGTGAGTCTGACAGCACTAACCGCAGAGTTCTTCCTGTTTCAGGATTTGGTGGGGACAGACATGACTGGGTGGAGATGGGAGAAGCTTAATAAATGCATTCAAACTTCTGTTCTGCTTTGAAAAACTCCACCTTTGATGAATTGTCATTTTTGCGATGAAACCTCTCTTTATCAGAAAACTCCAGACCAGCTGTGGGTGTAAAAGCTCTTCTCCTGCTGAAGCTACTGATGTGCAGGTCTGCCACAAGGGGAGATGTGCCAGTAGATCCTAATAGTGCCAGTTCCACCAGCTTGATTTGTCTTTACCAGCTCCTACAGAGCAATGCTTTCATCTTTATATTGTCACTCTGTGGTTATCCATAGTGAATACACTATTGTTAGGGTAATTCTAGTGTAGCTGTACAAATGAAGCTGTTGTTGGAGTGCTCCCAGAGCACCAGAGCCAGTGATTGCCTGTCCTCATCTGTCTTTTATTTATACTGCAAAAAATGGCACTTTCCCCCTAGATCACATATCTGATCACTGCAGTGGGCACCCCTAGGCTCATTTTATAAGTGCGTAGTGGATCCCAGTCATGGATAAAATGTTCAATTTCAAAATATTATCATTCTTAAAAATAACAATAATAAATATTGAGTCCTGGATGTTTGCATTAGAGCTTATACTTTTCCAATAGAGAGACTAGAAGCTTGTTTAGGAAACTAAAATCAAAGTAGCTTAGCAATTACATAAGTACATGAGAAAGGGCTTTAAGAAAAATCAGCAAATGTTGTGAGAGTCCAGAGTACAGCAAGGGTGTTATTGATGCTCCCTGTAATTGTCATTACTCTTCAAACATAATGGACTGGAAATTGCCATGCAGGCAGCTGGTAGTTTCTCTGTATAAGGCAGGGAAGAAACCAAAGGCCCTTGGGAAAGGCTTAGACCCACTTACCACATTTTTCAAAGAGAAAACAGAATGGCCTAAAAATATAGGGACTATACTAATGTTTTAATAAGTTTTTTTAATTATATTTTTATACCATCCAAATATTGTTGCTACCCACAAATCACATAATGGATTTAGAGTTCATCAACATGCAATTCACATAAGCTACATACATAACATGTGTTAGCTAGTTTTAGCTGACCAGGTGAGTATTTTAATGAATGAATTAGAGCTTCAAACAATTCTAGTATTCCAGAAGTTCCTGAAGAAGAAGATGATGATGAAATGTTAATTATGGTGATGAAGTATAATAGGCATGAGAAGTTGGACTCTTATTCCCTGGAAAATGAACATAGTGTTTTACATGCAAAAAGGTCATAACTTTTGTATCTGAAGTGCTCAAGTTAATACTTGAGTTAATACTATGCTAACAGTCTATTTCTGATTTCAAATCACAGTGGACCTTGAGATGTATGTATCAATGTGTTTGTGTGCATGCACATGCAACTGTTCAGGATCTTTTTTATCGTTCTGTTTGAATAGTACTCAATCACCATCAAGCTCAACCAGTAGCCCTCTCACCTTTGTGAAAATCAGCCAAGTGCTTAAACACAGATACTATTTTTTTTGGCCTTAGGGATATCTGAAGAATACTGGCTAAACAGCTGTGTAGTTATGATATATTTTCCATGGCAGTATGGCATTGCAGTATTTGAAAGCCTGATTTGTAATTTCAGTGTTCAGTTCTTTCTTTAAAACAGCTGTCCAAGGGATTGCTCTAAGGAAGTGCAAATACATTACCCCATATAGAAGATTATTTTTTCTCTCTTAGTCCTCTGTACATCTTTACCAACCCTGAAAAAAAGTTATCATGTTATATTTTTCTTTCCTGTTCTTTACATTCACCCACTTAGAGAGGGAGAAGAAAAGCTACTCTTTCCAGAGGGAACTTCCCATATTTGCATGGTCTAAGGTCTTATCAGCACACACACCCTCAGTCAGACACCACACGTCCAGTGGTGTCTTCTCAGAAAAGCTATGTACTTCCACCACAGTTCCATTTCCATTCCTTCCCCTTATTCGGTTACCACTGACATCTCCGCATGTTGCACTTAACTCCATACATCTGAGAGCTGAAAAGATGTAGTAACTCAGCTATTTACTTTCCTTCCCACACTGAAAACATAAAGAGATCTGTATTTAACACAGAATTGATCTCAGAAAGCTTTTTTTTTAGTTCATCCTGGTCCGTGAAGAAAACAAGATGTCCTCAACAGATCGTATCAGTGAAACAGCAATAGTAGTGTTAAATATAGCCTGTATCACAGATGGGAGATCATACTCGTGGGATGGGACCTGGATATTTTATTTGTCTGCCAAGGTAGTTGGAAGGAATGATGTGTAATGTACAGCTCTATGGCACAGTAAAGTAACCTCTTTTTTGTGGGTGACCACCAGCTGTCCACCCAGCGTGGATGCCTCTTGTGCCTTATGCTTCTCCCTGAATTCCTGTTGCAGCAGTGTATCTGCTTTAGACAACTGCTGTTGTCACTAGGAATTAAACTGAACATAAACTTTTCTACACCTAATTGTCTGCAGATTCCTCCAGAGCACCAGGTTTCTCCATCCAAGCCTAGTCCTAGAGCCAAGAAAACTCTGGCTACTAAAGCCCTCGGTCAGGTAACTATCATGTGGAATTGTTCCCCAGAAGATTTAAATTATATATGCCAGCTTACTGTGAACAATGGAGGAAGACTTCACAGCCACAATTTCACAGCAAGAATGCTGATAAAACACAACTGGTTGCACTTCAGGCAGGTAAAACACAAAGTCAATGCATCTGACTGCATTCCTATGGATTACCTGCATCAGAGCTCATCATTGTAAAAAGAACTGAGAAGAAGCTGCTTGTCGTTTTAGAGAAAGGTACCCTCACACTCCAGAAATACTCTGGGAGTTGTTCTGCCTTGTTCCCCCTGTTCTAAGAGATCTTTGTCCTGTTTTCTACAGATGGAGATCAGGATTTTGTAAAATGTAATAGTATCTCACAAATCTGTAAATAAATAAAGCCAAAATGTAATAGCCATTATCAGGTTAGTCTTAACTGAAACAGTAAACTCTGCTTCTGGAAAAACTACAGTTATTGCTCATTATTTTTAAAATAAATATGAAACTATATATTTTTAATTTGCATTTAGAGAATTGTTTTACACATTACTTCAGTAATAACCTGAAATAACTGGCAACTAATATCTCATGTGATGCCTCTCTACTATTTTCAGTCATTTTGTGAAATGACTGGTTTCACAATCTGACCAGAGCATAAATTCAGATCTCCATGATACACAGCTTTTCCCTACATTCACTACCTACTTTTTATTTTTAATACAAAAATGATAGGGTAGTTGTTCTTTATATACCAGGATATCTGTATGATTTTCAAGCATATGTTGACATCAGTTATTCATAGCTGTCGTGTCTACAGTATTTTCAGTAAATTTACCATCATTGCTGGGAGAAAGTGCAAAAAGTCCTTTTATTTCTTTATACAGAGATAAGGAGATTAAGGAGAGGGAACCCGTGAAGTTCCTCCAGGGTTTTATCATTAAGTGTGAACAATGCAGGCATCTCCTGGGTAAGGCATAAGTCTAAGTATGAATATTGTAAATTCCATTAACTATCTCTTTCTAGTTGTAACAAAACATTATCCAGTCATATGAGCTATTACTTGAGACCATTGGAATAATGTGGTAGCTATGTACTCTGCCTTTATTTCAGGATTTCTATGTTATAAAATTTTAGGCTTTTAAATAATGTTCATAGATCATTATTCAAATTTTTGTCTCAGAGTGAATTGGTGAAAATAGGCCATTTCACAGTTATTTCAAGGGTTGGGGTTTTTTCTGAGAAAACTGTTGTGTTGGAACCACTTCCTTTAGAACATGGACTATCTAACTTCTCTTTCAAAGAGAAATCAGGAAATCCATAGCTTAAGCACTCAGCCTTGTGTCATCCCTACTGCTTTCTAGCTCCCTCAGTGGTGTGGGCAAAACAGTCATAGCATCAGGGCTTTAAGGAGAAAAGCCTGCCACAGCTGAGCTGTGTCTATCACTTCTGTTTAGGTAATATTTCTACAAGCACATCTTTGATATCTCCTATTTGGCATAACTTAATTTACCAATTTCACCATAGCAAGAAGGTGAATTCTTTCTGTAAAATGCTTTGCAGAAGCAATGTGTTACCAAAGCACCTCTCTGTTGGCAAAGTGACTTCTGAGACAGGTCATGGCTGGAGAAGCAAGGATTTCAGGAGAAGCCCTTAGGACAGAAGAGCTCAAATGGGCAGCAGGGGAAAACTGTAGCATGCTCTGTGGTCTCAGTGCCCTCCTGCAGCCGTATATAATTCACAAATCTAAAAAATAAGGCTGTTATCTTCAATGTGGGAGAAGCCCAAGGCAGTGGCTGTAACATGTCCTGCCTCTGGTTGATTGAGTTCTCTTTGACGCCAAGGATTCTAGTGGGTGCAGGAAGGGCTAACCTGCTCTTATAAATCTGATTAAAGAGCTTCAAACACATATGGAGGAATTTTTGGTTATCTGTGACCTCTATATAACATGTGAAGCGAGCCTTTTATTGCTATTATTTGTAGGCAGGACCCTAGTCACAGGGTTGCTTTGAAGTTTTTAGTAGATTACAAAAAATATATGAGGGAAGGGGCCACGACAGCTTCAAATCATGCAATTTGCTTTGCAAACAACAAACTACAAAGATCCTTTGTAATAAAGTGTACAGTAGTGTTTGCAAAATTGAAATCAGACTGTTATTCAGATACCCAGGAAGATTTCAGTGACTTCTTGAGAGGAAGTTCTCTAACTTGTTTAGAGAGAATCTAATTTCATAAATAAGCCTGCTAACTAATATTTTACATCACTAATTTGTTTTGACAAGCAGGGAGGTATTTAAAATCATTGTCTGTTTACCAGTAATTATTATTTTTTTTACCAGATTTGTAATGACCTTAATATCATAATATATTGTCACAGTTTGAACTGCGATGCATAACTCATGATTAATACTGTAATCACAATAGTTAGAGGACTATTGCTCACACAGAAATCTGTTTCATCTTTTCCTCCATGACTTGCATACCTTTAAGGTTATATGTGCAGTGGTACTGCCACAGATGTCTTTTAAGCAATACCCAGAAAACAAAATGTAACATATTATGTATTCTTTACTTCCACACATTCATGACAAAATAATTTTGAACAGACTGGAAAATGTAGATTCATAAAGAAAGCATTTTTAAAACATAATCCAATGTTCTAAAGTTTTCAGTGTCTTCAAAAATGTCTAATTTAGGGTAATCAACTGGAGGTGCTTTACAGAGTGTTGAAGGTTTTTGAGGGCTGTTGCACAAACTTCAAAGGAGATCAAGCCTCTTGGATACACCTTTCAGAGGACACAGAAAATGGAGATACTAAAATCCATATTTTGATATCTTCTGAACAATAAAGGAGAGGAACTCTAAGGCTATATGAATGAACTACTTAGAAGATCAAAGAAGTGCTACGTACAGACACTCAGAAATTGTTAGAAGGATGTTTGTACTAAGCTAGATATGATGTGCTCTTGGCCATGGAAAAAGACTAGAAGACCCAGTAGCATAATGAGGCTGGCATTGGCTAAAGCGTGGGCGTAGAAGAGATTTTCTGTCTGCCCATTTATCATGAACTTGTGTTTGGCCTGTCCAGAGTCTGGATATACTCTTCTCGGTTTAGTTTCATTACTTTTCATGCTCAGTATATGAAGCCAAATAAGAGATACCTGTACTTTTTTAAGTGGCAAAGTTGGGAGTTTGGTTAGGCATTTCATATGTAAGTGTGCAGCACTGCTTTGTTTTTCTGCCTAAGCATGTGAGAAGCTCTACAATGAATTTAAGAATAAGATCAAATGTGTTTGAAGTCTCTCTCCCCCCCCCCGCCACCCCCCCAAACTACCCAAATATGATAATCTCCTCCCAGTCAAGAACCAGCATAGACAGGGATTTCTTCTGGCTTACAAGTTTAATTTTAAAAAATTCAATTCAACAAAAACAAACCTCTGAGGGGTAGTGGGGAGAAGAAATGAAGAACACAGCAAGCTGAATATGAAAAATTCCTCATTCTGCTAGTACACTTCATGATCAAAACCAGGACTGGTGGTCACTATACTCACTTGGCAATATGGGAGACAAGCTTGATACTCACACCTGAGTGATGCAATGTGGGTCTGGGTCTTAGTCTCGTCAGTTGAAGCCATTCCATTTTGCAGAAATATACAATTATGGAATTAAAGTTTATCACCCTTTCACTGTGCTTGTGCTTTTGTCAAGTACTCTGACTGCCACAACAGAAAAAATTATTTCAGCAAAGGAGTAGAGCACTGAAAAGTGAAAACTGGCAGTAAAAGAACAAAACCCAAACCTTCTGTTCCCTACATGAATGTCTGAGCTCACTGAGCTGTCTGTTATCCTCTTGGTTCCTTCTTCTGTTCCCTTTCTTCCCCTTTTTTCTAGGAGAAAGAAACAAGAAAACTTTGCAAAGCATGCCTTTTACGCTGATGTTGAATGAAAATTTGACGAAAAGTTTATAGACCTGTGTCAGACAGGAAAATAATTTACTGCCTCATCTCCATTTTCAAAGTTAGATAAGAATACCCTAGAGATACTTTACATGTAGGCTACTTTGTTTACAGTGAGTGATTCCATATATCTTTGTAGGTAACAGTTTAGCAGGCATTAGCGAGGTTGTATGTTACTGAATTTCCTTTCATGTAAATCAATGTGGCAGAAAATTAAGGTGACTTTATGGAGATGAAGATCACGTCTGGTATTTTTCTAACAGAAACAAATTAAAAGCATATCCAATTTAAACAAAGCCTTTAATCTGAAAATGCAGAAAGAGTGATTTTCATACTTGCTGAAACTCTTGCCTGAATTATGAGTCTTACGTACTTATCACATTCTTTCACTTTCTCCTTTTATATGCACCTTTTCCTTGCACGACATTTTTCTTTTTTCCTTACTAGCTCACTTGAAGGTCCTGGTTGATTCTCTGGTGGGCAAGTGACTAAAAATAAGCTCTTTTTCCTGCCAATAGCCATTTTGGTGCTTTTCATTCACTTCAGGATGGCATTAATTTGTGAAAGGAGAAGCCAAGGGCCAGATATAGTCTAAGACAAAGTCCATCATGGTAGCCTGAAAAATCCTAGATTTTTCCATAGAGATACCAATCAATGAGACCTCCTTCCTGAAGATGCAAGAAGAAAAACACAGGTAACAGAAGTCTGTAAGGATGAAGGGTTAGCAGATCAGTTAAGTTGTATGAATACTTGTGCTAAATTTTATACATTTAGGGTTTTGTTTTTAACTTTGTGCAGCGCAGTTACATGGCAGGAGGCTTCTGCTTCTGAAATTGGTGGTGTATGCATTCATCCCTGCAATAATGAAATGTTACTGTGGTTTTGACAAACATCATCATGTAGTCATGTAACATTATCATGCAATGCCTACTTTGTTTTCACAGGTCATTACCTAATGTAAAAGTCATGGGATACAGTACAAAAAAAAAGTGGGTTTTAAAATCATGTGGAAATGTATGGAGAATTTAAATATCTAAACCTGGGGGTCCTTCTAGCCACACATAATTTTTTTTTCACATGTTTATCAGACACTTAGCAATACCATTGATTTTGTGGGTTTTTTTCCAATGCTTTACCTTCTGCTGATTCAACTAATATTCTACGTTAAGGAAAAAAAAAAAAGAGAAAGATTAACTTTACTGTGAACCTCCACAGGTGTTTGTTTCAAATTATCCGTATGTGCTATTTTACTCTTTTGCCATTATGATGCATAGCGTATTAATGTTATGAATATAATGTGTGTAGCTTTTTTTTTTTTTTTTATTGGGTTTCTGATAATTATTTTGTAGCATTAGCTAGAACTTGAGAGGCTTTGCTATGATTAGCTAAAATATTACTATTTTCCCTTTTCACTTTGAAATAAGCTTTCTTTTTTAAAGTAAGGTCCATAATTCTGTTGGTTGTTTTTTTTTTAACATAGAAGAAACATTTTGAAACAAGACTTGAGGTTCTGTTGTCTTTAAGCTAAAAACCCAGAGCAACACAACAGGATGAGCTGGTGAATGCAGCACAGAATGAGTTAAAAAGAATGAAAATATTTTTTAAATTCCTGTACATGTTAGCTAGCCCTGAAGAAACTCTATAGATCTGTCTAAATCTGACACCAGTGTGTTTTACAGCTAGACTAACTTTGTGACTTTGAAAAGTGTTTCTTCACATTGCTTTTATATGACACCAATTATACTGTGCACTGGAGGTGACTGTGAAACACATTTTGTTGGTTAAAAATACTGCATTAAATGCTTGTCTTCCATACAATTTTCAAATAGGAATCAATCAAGGCTTGTGTGATGATGTGCAAATTTTCAGTCAATTTGAACTGATTTGGCTCTTCAGAAGGTTAAGGTAGTTTAATGGTTGAAAGCACATTGCTGTGCAGCAAGCTGCAAAAGTCAAAGGGTTAGAGGATTAGGATTTCATTTCCTTTTAGCCATTGCCATGTCTGTTTTCTGTCCAAACTACTTCTTGTTCCCATTTAACCCATGCTTTTAAAGACAAAAGGGGTTGAGAACTTGTGGGCCTCAGGCTTCATTTTAACAAGCCGTCTCTAGCACTTTGGTGCGTAATTTGTCATAAATGTCATAGGTCAGGGAATGTTAGAAACCTACAGCCAGCAGATGGTCATTATGACAGCAGTTAGGTTTCAGAAGCAAAAGATGCTTTGTGATATTTACTCCAGCGTGTGAATGTTACACCTCTGTAGAATATTTTCAAGTTCACTCTTAAAATGAACTCATCCTTTTTATCACTCACTCCTTAACTAGAGCTCACAAAAGCCCCTGAGCCAAATCCCTTTCCCACTGCTCACAGGGTTCAGTGGGGTTCCTTCCATCAGTAAAACATACTTGTAGAACAGTCTATTTCATTTACAAAGCCTAGTAATAGTCCGGAATTACTAGCTATAGACAAACTTTTCAGTTTTCGGTTAAATTAGGGATAATTTCTTTTTCGTCCTCATACTACTTTTTTTCCTGTTATTATTTTCAAATAATACTGGAAATGGAGGTTTCAGATAACCGCTGAATGGGCTTTTCCTGGCAACACAGTATTTCCAGTTGAATAGAAACAAGAAATCTGTTCTATTTTGTTTCACATGATACCACCAGACCTAAGAACCTTACACAGGATAGAAGCTCCACCATGACAGCCAATACACAATATTTAAGATTTTAAAGAGGAGGAGGAGGAAGCTGATAGGAGCAATCTCAGCCATGAAAAGCCTGCAGCCCAGAGCTGCAGAAAAAAAAGATGATATTTAATATACACAGTTCACTACTCTTAGATCTGCATGGGAATTGTTTTACAGAAGAAGAAAGAGCTGTCTGTTCCTTGAAGAGAACTGGCAGAGTAGTCAGCTGATCTCCTATAAGCCTTATGACAAATATTGATCTTGAGGAGAGAGTAAGGTGGTCTTTTTTTACAAATCAGTTCTATGAAAGCATTTTGTGCGTAAGGGCTGTAGGTACAGATAAGTGCAGGAGTATAGATGTAAACTTGTGTGTGACAAGCTGACAGGCAGGCAAATGGGTTTAATATTGCTCATAAGTGAAGAGGTGGGTGAGCAAAAGGTAGAAGACAAGCCTCTTGTTCCAAGACAACTATTTAAGTCAAAAAAATCCTGCTATATTTAGAAGCAAGAATCTACATTCTACAGATATGCTTGAAGCATCATTCAACAGGTAGTCATTCAGAATGAGAAAATTAATTTTCTTGCTAGTCACTGAAAATCTTGTTTTACTATGTATCATCAAAGCCGCTTAGTCGAACTTTGCGAAGGTCACTAACAAACACATTTTACACATGTGAGGAAGTAACTGCAGCAACAGTGCTTGGGATTTGAAGACACAGCCTGGTTTCCAGGGAAATAAGGCTGTGTCATCCATCTGCCTGCCTGTTATTTCCCCTTTAGTAATTTTTGACCAGTTGGCCAGTTTCAATAGAATTCAGAGAAATTTCACACATTCACAAAAGATTAAAAAATAACTCCATTCCTGCAGGTTTCCTGAAAATTAGCGACTGGATACGGAAGACAGACCAAGTACAAGTTTATCAGTTAGCAGAGCTATCAGACTGTGGCTGCCCAGTCGGTAGGCACATGCAGGATCAGTGCTCCCATTGCTTGAATCCCTGCGATGTTCTTGTTGCCAAGCTGGTAGGTAGGTGAGAATTAGCTCCTAAAGTCATCATCTTACTGGGAACAGGAGGGGGGCAGGAGTAATTACTGTGGTAGAAGAACCTATCAAATTGCTTAAGAAACCATGCTCAATTAGTTCCACTATTAACGGGGTAATTTGTCTTCTTTTTGCAATGGAAGAGATTTCTTCATCCTCTGAGCTTAGAAACTCACATCCCAAAAAATATATTCTATATCTGTGATTCATGTTTGTCCACAGTGATAAGGATTTTCTCTGTGTTTAGATTGTGAAGGGTGGAACCTGTGGCACCTTCAACAGTTTGAAATTTTGTATAGAGAGCCACCACCTACCAGCCTGTGAACCCTGCAATTAGTTATGTCTTCTTGTTTCACCTTCCAAAATGAAAAGACAAATATGTAGGGTACTCATACTGCCTGAAGGTCATGAGAAACTTGTGAGGCCATCATTTCTCCAGGGCCACCGTAAATGAAATATGCAATTTTTAATTCTCAAAGGCTCCAGATTAGAGAGACGCAAACTTGAAGGATATTACCTTTCACAACCTGAATTCTATTTTATGCTCTTGCAAGGTAGTAGCCTCCAGAGTCCTAATGACCCCAATAGCTGTCTATGAGTGAGTGGACTACAATTCCTATCAGTCATTACGACAGATTTGATCAGCAACTAACTTTATTTAAACACTTTATAATTAAAGCCTGTCCCAATGATTGATAAGTATTGGATCCAACTCCCTCTCAAATAGTCTGGTCTCTGGATTTTGCAAGTCCTGATAGTAAGAGGAAAGAAACTTTGGCCGATAAGAGAAAAACATCACAGATGGTACAAAACTTCACCTGAAGGATGATTATTTTACTCTTGTTTGAGGAAATATAGGCAATACTCAAGAAAATTCTGAAATTCATACAGCGGGTGACAAGAAACTGTGCAAGCACTTGAAAAAATGTACTAGGCCTTTGTAGATTTCAAGTACACAGTGGACCATAATCAACATGTTTTCTAATTTCAGGAATAACAGAGGCTGTAAATTCACACAGCAAATTCTTCTGTCTATAGAGTTATATAACTTTTAGAAGAATACTGAATTTGGCATAATATGAGTGTATTTTATGGAACAAGTTTTAGTATGCTTTTCTTTTTTGTTACTCTTCCATTTAGAATTGAATATTTCTTGATATTAACTTCCAAAAGATAACGGATAAAATCACGTGGTTTTACACTTACTCTTCACAACATTTCATAAACAATAAGTATGTATGTAGTATCTTCTTTTGGTTGCCATGCGTTGCCTTTTGTAATTTTAAGAATGGGGGGAAAGGGAAGAGGTCAGCAGAAACATAGAACTAAGAATTGTTCTGCATGTATCCAATACCGGTAACTAGTAAGTAAGCAACATTTAAATAACTCATTGCTACCACTGTGGACTGCAGACCAAGCGATCACCTTCTTTTCCTGACAGCTATCTCAGATGGAGTAAAGACATTACTAGATGTAGATGTAAACATTTGCATAGAAGCACGGGAAGTGGTTATTAGTACATTTCTATGAAACAAATCACTTTCCCCACTTGGATTAAAAATGTCTTTCCACACATACCCAGCACTTACCATAGTTTGTAGGAGGCTTCAGAGACTGACCCTTCAAACATATGACCATTTGAGCACACTACACCTCAGAGGAGAAATCACTGAACCTACTGCTCACGCAGCAAATCCATGTCTCTGCATGCTCCACACTGATTTTGCTTACAAATACAGAGCTGTGTTCTGATCTCACAGGGTAATTATCACAACTTTTCTTGAGGTGTAGCTGTTGTATAAAGAAGAGAGGATTCATTGATTTACTTAAATCCCAATGAAGCCACTTGGGATCTTTCCATTTCCTGCAACAAGTATTGGATCGGACCTTAAAAAAGGTACAAACAAAAAGAAACGTCCTCTTTCATGAACTGAAAACTTCCCTGCATCCTTCTAACCAATCTCCTATTTTCTTAAGGACTGATTTTGAGCTGTGAGAATTACCCCAGAGTTATGAGGGCATTATGATAAAAAACAACATGTATTAACAAAAATACTATTATTGCCTTCACCATAGTGGTAAGAAGGTCAGGAAGCAAAACTATACCTCAGCAGCTGGGCAAATAGAAAACCGTTGTGACAGAGTTGGTAAATAGTTTTAAAATATAAAGCAAGGTTTTTCAAGGAGATTTTTAGTGCATATTTTGCTTTATTTATTACATGGTAAGTTTTCATTGGCTTAATTGTATTGATACGCATGTAAAACCTTAAAAATGTAAAGAAATTTAATAACTGAATTCAAGCAGCAGCTTGAGGTTATGCAATCAAGGAGATTTTATAGGTATGTTCTGTATTTAAATCTCTGTGTAGATCCTGTATGTATTCAGATTAGATTAAAAAGGATGCAATTAAAGTTATTCCTGATATTATCTCCAAGCCTCGTTTAGTATCATTTAGCATCAGGATGGTTACACAGGATGCACCAGGTTCAGCTGTACTTCTTTGCACAAACTGCTTCAAACACAGCCAAGTAGTTAGCTAGCAGCAATCACCAAAGCTTCTAAGCACTCTAAGCCTCACTTTTCTTCTTTTCTTTCCCATTTATATTTTCTGTGTTTCTGTTCTGCGTGCATCAAGTGACACCAAATTCATGATAAAAACCAATTTTGTGGGAAACCTAAACAAAAGCCAAAAAGATTTCTAACTGTCCAAGGAAGGAATCTGAAATTGTCGTTCTAAATCATTGCTGGATCGTAAATACTACAAATAACTGTTGTAGAGCTATTTTTCCTCAGTCGTTTCTGGGTGGCAGAGCATCCACAGAACAGCTTCAGAAGTGGTGCTCTGCAACCTAACAAGCAATTAGTACACTCCATTAAAAAAAAAAAAAAAAAAAAAAAAAAGAGAGAGAGAGAGAGAAAGGAGGAGGGAGGAGAGAAAAAAGAAAAAAACTAGGCCTCGAAAGTGGAGGTGGCCACTAATTATTAAAATGGAGTCATAAATAGCTATAAATATTTAAGCTTTATAGTTCGATTTGTTTGTGGAGGTAGCTATTAGCCTGCTTGTGAGATGGTAAATTCCTGCCTAGTATAATGCAGCACAACAGGCAGCTCCAGTGTGCGCGGAGACAAAGAGCCCCAGGCAGCCCCACCCTCGCCCATTCTGCTCTCCGACAACACCCCTTGTTCACAAAGCCCCTTTCAATTATAGTCTTTGTTGGTAATGTTTACTTTTTTCATTCAAATCTCTCCTTCCCTCAGTCTCGGCCTTCCAGGCAACCAGCTCGCTGGAGCTAGCACAGGGAGGCAGAGAAAGAGAAAATGAAATCCAGCACATGCCTACCGTGGTAAAAAACACCGCCAGACCCAGCCAGAAACCGTCCCGGCCCCAGGCCTCCAAGGGGTGGGGGCAAAGAAATCCGAATTTTTATTTATTTTTTTTTTTTCCCCCAGCGTTTATAATTCTCCTTTTCTTATTATCCGCAACTGCCTCTCATCTCTCACTCCGGACGCAGGCTGGTTGCGTGGATGCACGATGGCTAGAGAGCTGCTTTAATTTGCTCAGTGAATATCTTTCTACTTGTATCTCTCTTTTTTCCCTCCCGATGGTAAAAAGGTTATTTAGTGAGGAATGGCTTTTCCTTCTTAGGGAAAAATGCCACAAATAAGAATCCATTGTGTGATACTGTCCAGGGCTTTTCCATGGTGCTTTCTGCTTTCTGCCCTTGTGATTTTTATTTTTCTTTTTCCTAGCTTGTGGGGATTTTTGCTTCTGGGCATGGAGGGTGTTTTGTTTTGTTTTGTTTTACAAAAGGAGCTATTTACTTTCATGTCTGAAATATACTACAAAGTGCATTTTGGAATATATTATGAAATGTGGCAATCCTGCCTGTCCATGACAAAATGTAACAAAAGGATAATGCTGCAAAACATTTTTACATAAAGATACTAAAAGTATGGGTTTGCAGCTTTGTAAGGTAGACTCCAAAGCAAATAAAAAGCAGCAGTTAAAACCGTCTTTTTTTTTTTTTAATTTTCTGTATCATTACATCAGATTAATTAAGACCAAAATATGAATACTTTGATCAGAAGGTGGCAGATGTCACTCCAGCATCTGTAACCTGTGTTTCTGGAAACAGACTCTTCCTGTGCTCTCTGTAGTTCATTGATAAATTCACGTCATGATGCACGTGAGCAAATTTGACATTATAGACTGGTTTCAGTAATGTCCCAAAAGCATGTACGTATGTGTACATACATGTATGTATATATACACAAAAGCATGTTCATCATTGGGGAACATTTTTCTATGTTATCCCTCTAAAATTCCAGTTAACAAGGGGTGGTACATATATATAAACATTTAACTGAGAAATATTTTTCCTTTTGTTGCAGGTAAAGTTTCTGCATTTTTTCTAAGAGGAAAAATAAACTATAGATGAAAAAGTCCAGATTTCAGAAGTATCTTCTCCAGACACTGGACAAAAGTTGGCAGAGCTCTACAGTTTAGCGACACATGCTCTGAAGATGTCATATTGTTCTGAGCTTAGTCTGCTTGATGTAAAGTAACGCAAATCAGTGATGAGGACATTCTTTTTTTCCTTCTTAATAGCCAAACTTTTTTTACACGTTAATGAAATGAGGAGGATCATTATATTGGCTTCGATATGTATTCAGCATCTATTTACATTTGCAATGGGCTTTAGCATTTTCTAATGACTCCAGACAATGTTTAACTAAGACATTAGTATTTTTCCTAGCCCCTTTTTTTAGCAATATACAAAACAGAGGCACACTTTCTTTTCTTCTGCTTTGAAATTTACATCACCTGTTATTAACAATAATAATAATAATGATCTGGGTCTGTCGTGCAGCCACGCAAGCCCATGTACTCTCGATGAGGAACATCTGTATTCAAGCGCTTTCGGGCCTTAAAAGCGGTCATAAATCCAGTTCTCGGTAAATGAAAAAGGTTTCACAGATGACTTAATTTGCTGTGGGAAGCCGAGTTCCCTGTAGCCTCCCCATTTCTCAGCCCGTGACCTTCAGCACTGTCCACCTGCTGGAAGCCATGTTTGATTTCCAGGCCGGGGAGATGCCTCTCGGCAGCAAAATGGTGTCATAGGCGGGAGTGAAGGAATCTCTCTCTCTCTGTGATCATTAAGGGGGTTACCCCTATGGTGAGGGGAATGACAAGTGCAATTTAATGTTCTCCAGAGAGTGGCGGCAGGGAAATAAAAAAATTAAAAAAAAAATTTAAAAAGGGCTGAAAGCTTGGCCGACGCTTCCCGAGTAGGCCATTGCAGCCCTTGTGGTGAGTGGGATGTCCCTGAGGAATTCACTGCAGCCCAGCCTGAAAAGAAAGGGATTAAGGCCCTTTCAAGGGGGGAAATGTAACAAAAGGAGCACTTTTATGATGTAGCAGCATAAAATAAGGAGCCGCATTGTGTGGCTGATTGCTAAAGGTCTCTGAGTGGAGCAGCCCGCATGTAGGCCCTGCTCCCCCCAGGGTGAGCCACTTGCACTAAACCCCATGCCTGCGCTGGTGAAAGAGCACAGCTCTCATTGAGGGGCAAAGAAGAGATTACTGGTTTGTTTCTACATCTTTTTTTATTATTTTTTTTTTTTTTAACACACCTACCGAAAAGTGGCCTGTAGGGAGATTATACTCCAGTGAAAGTTGCTGCTAATTAAAACAAGTAATTAGTGTTCCTCCAGGCTTTGCGGTTTCACTCACTTTTGCCCGCCAGACAACATTAGTTTAAAAGCAATCCAATTTCTAGCAATAACAGACTGTAAAAAAGTCATTTAACAAGTATATAAGTTTAAGGTTACAGTTCAGGCTTTGATTTATCTCTTCTGGGCTATGTAGAGAGCCATAGCAAAGCTGGAGTGGGGGGAGTTATATGTGAGTTTTTTTCTTCAGATTTTGTTTTGGTGGGGTTTTTTGAAAAGTTGTGTCTCTGTGTTTGCGAAGACAAGGCAGAGCTTCAGTAGACAGATTTCCAAGCTGCATTAAAAAACAGAATTGGGTTTAATGCAGTTTTCTGAGAGCATTTTGTAAACACTTAGCATTTTGTAAACAGATCATTTCATTAAGTCCTTTTGTTTCCGCTCCTGCTTCTGCTGAAATAAGGACTTATTATTGACTCTGGCTCTCTCTGAATGAATAGGAGTTTAACGTATTGTTGCTTCATGTTGGTACAGGCAAAAGTGATTATATGTGTATGTTGTTCTACAAGCAACTTAAGGAGATTAGTATAAAGCTTCAAACGTGATGATATATCGATTGACAAAAAACATATTGGAACATCACTCCTATCTTTGGTTGGTTTCCAGTGTTCCTGTCATTCCAAAACTGCCAGCTGTTGAACATGTGGATCATAATATTTGATGCTGACATGTGGTGTGATATACTTCCTCATAGAATATTTTGGCTTAATATAGACACCCATGGAGTTTCCTTATTTCTGCGCAAGTGGTTACATACATGGGGATAATGCATAAACTGCAAATCAATTACAATAGGGGTATATATAGGTGATTTCTTCCTAAAAAAAACCCAAAAAACAAACCACTGTTTTCTAATGTTTAACCAGTGGACACAGATTTTGTTTGCAGTTTGGCTTATCTGTTATTTCTGCTGATAAATGAACCAGAAAAAGGAAAATATGATTTTTGATAAGCTAGAAAAACATTTTACACTGATAAACAGAATAAGATTGCATAGTAGTCACACTGAAATGGCTGTAATTCAACACTAAAGTGTCATTTTAAATAGGATATTTTTTCCAGTCATGTACCAACAGACAAGTCTGTACAGCTGAACTGCTTTTCTCATAATGCTAATTTTAAATACAGAAAACATACTGGTTTTGATCACAAGCAGAATAGGTGGAAATATCCATCGGTTTCCTTTTTTCCCTTCTGCTAAAACTTTATTTTTAATTATTATTTTTAATAATTCAGTCTGACAAGCAGTATCCATCAGACTCTGTTTATGTAGATCCTGATAAAATACTTCATCATATTGAATAATAATAAATCTAAAGAACAGTTCAGATCTTGCTGAATGCCAGGATTTTCTTTTACACTTTAAGCATCTTAGTACATATTTTTTTTTTAATCTGATGATTTCAGGTGATGTCTTCTTCTATAAGAACAGACAGAGTGAGCAAAACCAGTTTGTTTCAAATTTGCTTTACTGATAAGGATAGAAATAAATCTCCACTGCTGAAAACCAGGAATAATTATTGTAAGTTCCCTTTTCTCTCAACCCTGGAATTTATTTTAGAAAATTACTTTTTACATGCCTTTTAGTAGTTTTATTATATGTATGTAGAGACTGAGTATCTGTTTCTGGATGTCCTTTTGGGCCACCCTCACATAATGTTCTGCACAGTACAAGACTCCTTTTAAAAACATATTGACCACCATTCTGTGATATTTATTTTATTAAATTTAAGATGCATAAATGACATACACACATATATTTTCATGTACATTATATATATATACATACATATACATATATACACACACGCATATATATTTATGTACTTCCCTTTCAGTCGCAGAAGCAGCATTTGTTCTTGGTGCCAGCCTGCATGGAGTATAGCAACAGCAAAACAGACCATGGGGCAGCAGAGGGCAGAAGCTGCTACAACTAGTGTGGACATAGTAAACCTCCTTATAGATTAGCATAAAACCATAAGAGACAGTATAACAGCTCTAATTTTATGTAGTAAGCCATATTTGCACAACAATTCCATTACAATACAAAAGGCAATCTTCAGAAGTAATGTAGGAACAGCAACTGTATTAATGCTGAGTCCAAGAAAAGAAGAACAATTTTCTTATGCAATCCAGTTTCAATGCCCAGATGTCTTCTGTAAATGATTTTAATGGTTATTTGATTCTAATTTAAACATAAATTGACCTTAAAATTCACCTGTACTTTACATCCATGTTTCTTGTGCAGTTCTGTTTATTTCAAGTTACTGGTTTTGCACTTATGTTGACTTCAGAATGGACTCCATATTTATGAAATTTTGTCCTTATGACAATTTTTTGAGTCATTTTCAGTGTATTAACAGTATAAAAGTGAAGAATCTCAGCAGTGTAGTACACAAATCACATAGTGGAATGACAAAAAGCATTTTGGGGAACATCAAGGCAATAAATGGTCCAAGGAGTTCATTGAAATCACCTTCTCTCATTTAATATAAATTACTGGTTTTCCCAGGAAAATTTTAAAGATACATCAAATGAAAGTCATCCTCCCACTCCCCAAGTTTAGAAGCCAGCAGTGTTCTTCATTTGTGGTCTTTTTTGTGTAATGATCAGCATTGAGTAGAACAAGCAATTGTGACCCTCACTGTCTAGTGAGCAGTTCAAGAAAATAATATTCAGCTGGTGTGATATTATAGAAGATAAATGTGCATGCTTGTTTTGTACCGCCTAAAATTCCTACTCCTTTAGATTTCCTAATCAGCAAGTGAATGAGCATGGTAGGGATGGTAACTTTATTTCTCAACTGTGTTCCGACATTATCTGCAGTATTTTATTGGTCTTTCTACAAAACTCTTAGAAAACAAAGTAATTTGCTTACTGCAAAGAACTGTCAACTAAGCTTTTCTTTGAAAATGCTGTCATTGTTATTCCATCTTTTTTTTTATTCTTCTCTTAATTCATCCTATCAGAATGTATTGTTGCCATTCTTCTCAGAGGTCCTTAATCCTGGTCTCAAGATGGCACAGAACTAGGTTTCAGTGGGGCCAAGATTTCAACCCTGTACTCTTCATGGAGGAGAGGCTAGACAAATACACACATGGAAAATGCTGTCTCTGTTCAGGGACAATAATACAGATAAATGAGGGTTAACAGGTGGTTTCAGTGCTGAATTATAGCAGAAGTTTTAGCAGTTTGCTTTTGAAGTTTTGGAATTATATTGGACAAAATGTAATTACAAGTTGATGGAGGTAGCTAGTAGATGTAATATCAAGTGCCAGGAGTCATCATTCCCTATTCTTTTCCGTGATTTCTGGTGTGTCTTGTAGGTCAAGTTTTGTATCTTCAATTTTTCTAAGTGGCCAAGTGCAATCACAACAGAGGTAGTGTTAACAGTGGTGGTATTGTGTTGTTCTGAAACTGGATGGAAGAAATAATACAGGAGCTACATGTCCTGACAACATTTTCTCCAGAACATTCATATACTGAGGGCCAAATACCCACTTGGATTTTGAACATCCAATTTGTCCCTCGTTAGGCCTGATTGTAAAACACTGCCAGCCACAGCTTGATTTTTGCAGACATTGTGAACGTTTAAAAACAGACTCCAAATCTTTCAGTTCTGTGACTCAAAACCAAGATGCCCACTACCAAATCCCCTTCTGAAATTATGGACAGAAAGCACATTAGAAAAGCTTGCAAAAACAGTAGCCTTAAAGTCTTAATTAAGAATTAATTAAGAATTAACCTTAAGGCCAGTAATATAGGCAGCATGATCGCCATCTTCTATCTTCAAGGCTTTGGAGTATGCTCTGCAATCTTCTAAACTTTTTTCAAGCAGAAAAAGTTTGTCTAGCCTTCAAGGATGTCCAGCACCTTAAGAAAGGGCTACGGTGGCTACAGCTTGGGAAGAGGCGTGTGCCTCTTATGCTCACCTTTATAACACATTATAGGGGATATCCTGTCCCCTACATGGTCTAAGCTCTCTGACTGCTGTGTTGATCCTTGAGACATTAAATCAGAGTAAAATACCTTTGCTGTTTCATGCCCTTTGTTTGTATTAATATGTCTCTTCCATACAGTGCAGCCCAGTAATATTATGCCCTCGGTGTTCAGCATCCTGCTATGGCTAAGGCTGATTCAAAGCAGACGGATTCTGGTCTGGTTTTACCAAACTGTCTCTACACATGAGAATCACAGGTACCTTTGTGTTACTTTGTAATGCAGGGTGCTAAGTCATTTTAAACTGTAGATGGGACAGACTACATCTGGTGTAAATCAGAATGGATCAAATCAAATTAAAATATTGCCTGCAGAATATCATCTCAGTTTTTAGAGCAGCCAACCCAACCTTGCAGCTGTTAAAATGCTGTTGTGAAAATTTTCCTGGTCACAAGAATAAGATGGGTGTGTAAAATTTTCTCAGGACATCTTTTTTATTATTATTTTTTATTAAAGGATTAATTGTTGAAGTCAGAAAAAAACATTTCAGTTTATTCCAGTGTAGTATCTTACTTTTAAAATTATCTACTATGCAAAGCCATGTAACATGTACTACTGTTACATGGAATGAAAATTATCAAAAATCTTGCAACATGCAGAAGACATAGGAAGATAACAGCCAACAGATAGTGTTCCCCTGTCCTTCTACCCTGTGAAATATTTTGGGCACTAATGGCAGATTCAGTCTCCTCCTTGGTAAGATGGTAAGTCTTTTGGTGATAAGGGGTAAAGTATTTTAAGCATCATTATAAAACATTGTTAATTTTGCGGCATCATTAGAACGTCTTCAGTTTGTCTTATACTGCATGAAGCCAAGTCAGTATCTATTTTGGTGGTATTTGAATATTCTAAGAGTTCTGTGATTTAAATTCATAAAAAATGTGCACAGACTTAGGTAAATATCACAGCTGCCCTTCCTGCATTCACTACTTAGCATTCTTAACAGAAAAGCAGATATTTTTCAGGATTTTTAATATAGTCTGGAAGTTCTCCACATTCTCCATATTGATCTTTGGCTATGGGAACATGGCTCCCCTTATCTCAACATAAACACAACTGCATAAGAAAAGTTGAATAATATTACTTCTTAGGAGACTGAACTGTTCTGAAAAACTCAGGACAGTTTAAAAGCATACTGAGAATTACTTACTTTTGTTGGTAACTCCATTACTAAGAAGTTTAAAGAATATGGAGCACTTAAAAAAATGTTCCTTGTGCATTTCTGCTCTATGCAATTTAGTCACTCCTACATAATAGAACATGGAAGTTAAAACCACTGTATTCAATATTTCTGGGGGTTTTTTCTCTCCAGTTTTGACAAATATCAGTGTATCTAATTCCAGGAAATAGGCGCTGTACTCACATAGACTTTTATGTCTGCAACCATCTACAAGTCCTGTACTTGAGAATGATTGAGCAAAAGTTGTGAGGGCTTCTTTGCGTTGTTCAACCTTCACCTGGCCTCTTCACAGCAGACATAATACAAAGAAGCATTTGGAGTGCTGTAGCTTTCTCCTAAAAGAGGACAACTCTGTCCAACACAGAAAAACCATCATATCAGCTTAATGATACTTTAACTCTTACCCATAAATGAATTGTACTATACAATCATCATTTGCCTCTGAGAATCAGAAGCCATAAGATATAAGTTAAAAGATCATTCATTTCAATAATGTGAAACATTACTTTTGGATGCATTCAGTATATTAAGTAAAGACACATTTAAACTTTTTGTTAAAGCACAGCTATGTTATTTAGTCAACTAAAAGTCATGACTGTTAGTGACTGCTCCATAATCAACATGAAATATGGTTATCTATGTTTTTCAAATTACCCAGTAAAGTTACTGTCACCTTGCAGAGAAGGCTTAGGTACTGAATGGATGTAGAGGATGCAATTCTGTTTTCAACTCAGAGGCAGATCATCTTCAGAAAGGTTAAAACCCATCTAAAGAAGTAATGCAAGAAAACTTTCATTTCTGCGGCCTGTGCTACTGAACAGTGGCTCAGTGGCTGTCAATCCAGCACTTTTAACAGACACTAAATATGCGTTCTAAACTTAAAAGCAATTCCAAAAAAAACCTAAAAGGCAATTTCTTTAGTATGTGGTAGCTGGAAAATATCTGCTTTAAATTCAGCATCTGTATTTTTCTTAGCCTTATCTATTAACTCTTCAAAGGGACAGGTAGCAGAAAGGTCGAAACAAAACCAAAAAAAAAAAAAAAAAAAAAGGAAGGTGCAGTAACCACTTCATTTCCATTCACGGAACAAAACAATTTCTCAAAATTGTCTCCAAATTACAGTATGTTTGAGTTTGGAGTATGTTTGAGTTTGGAACGTATTCATTGGGACATTTTGCCCTTTAGCATTTTCAGAGTCATGAATGCTCTATGTGTGCAAGAACACAACAAGACATAATTTTGGAGATGCATAGTCTACCTGCTACTAATTTCACAAGCAGAAGACTGCATGAGGAATTATAGACAAGTGCTATATCTTACATTTTCTTTGCCAGTCAAATCCTCTAACCTGAAAATAACAGACCTTAACTGTATATATAAGATGACTAATAGTAATGATAAATCATTTAGTTTTAGAAAACTGAAAAATTCAACCCTTCTTAAGGAACAGAGTCAGAGCAGAGACCAACATAAGTCAGTCACAACCACAGGTTAAACTCTTTGCATACCATTCCTTTCAATTCACCAGCCAAACCCAAACTTGGAGGAGGAGGGCCACTAGAGGTTCATCAGCCATTTCCTTTCCATCACCTTCCTTTGGGTGTCGGGCACCCTTGCAAAGCAGAAAAAGCTATTTTTCCTTTAAATGGTGCAAAAAGAAGAGGAGGCAATTACTTGAAAACTGTTCCTTCTACACTACCCATCAGAGGTATAGCCTGAATCTGATCATAAATGATTGGAGTCCAGGGAGTTCTTTCTCTGAATAACTGTGGTATTGTTGTAAGGTATAGAAAATGTGATAGCTCTGTACAGTTTAATTTTTTCCAGCCAGCACTATGTATTTCAAGGTAAAAAAGGTGGGTCTTTTAAAGGTAGGCCTGATACCAGAAATCAGGTAATAGACGGGGGACAGTTTTTAGAAGCTAGTAACATAAATGTCTGCATATTTGTCCTCTAAAGTATTTGGCACTCTCTCTCTGTTAAAAGGAAGGTAAACATATTGTTAAGGAAATCCAAATGGGTGCTTTGTGATTCTTTAGTACATAACAGGCAATGTCAGGCATGAGAAATTGATTGATTGATTTGCACTAGGAAAAGGAGTTTTGATTGATTCTCTGAAGAAGCACGTAGATAAGATCCACCAGAAAAAAAAAAGAAAAAAAAAAAAAGAAAAAAAGGGGAAAAAAAAAAAGAAAAAGAAGGGAAAAAAGTGAATTTCCAGAGAAAGAACTGTTAAAATGATAGCATTGTCTGCAGCTGAGAATGTTTGTGTTAATGAAAATTGCATAGCTTTGGTGCTTATGTGTATCAGCTTGATCAGCATTTACTTGCTAACAAAATTAAAGAGGAAGAAAAGTATAAGACAGTATTACTGCTGCTCATTATATCTAAGTATGAAAACACACACCCTGAAAAAGCACCAGCTAGTAACTGTGCAAAGAGTGTGTGTATATACATATATGCCCCACCAAAAAAAGTCTGTCAACCAGTTTGCTTAATAGCCAGTGCTACTTTAAGTGCTCTGCCTTTCGTATTGGCTTTGTACTGATGGCAGTGCCTGGTTCAAGGCCTCTGGCCCACTGCTCATATCCCTCCAAGGGTTTGGTGTTTGATATCCGAGAGACTGGCTTTCTTTCCATGACCTTTCATGGCAGCAGTTCAGTGCAAGTGTTGACTAACAGGAGGGATGCTTAAGAGCCACATAAGAAAGTCACTTGCTTCACAAGCTCAGCCTCGATTATGGAATGAACTCTTGCAAGAAATAAGAAAGAACACAAAACTGACTGCAGAGCTGGACTCAGAAGTTTTGTCTCCAGAAATAATTCCTTCCCACATATAATGAACATGCACATGCATAAACTCTGTCACCAAATTAAATAAACAGCCTATCAGCATATCAAACAATTTCCCTTAGAATCTCCAAGGAAAGAAATAAAGAAATTAAGCAATTGCTTTTGTTATGCAGTCTTAAATTTAAAAAATGTAGAAGACAGATGGATAAATAGTAATGAAGCAATATCCTAAAACATATTTTAAATAGGTAAGAAGAGAGTTCAAAGAACATCAGCATTCTGTCCCATCACTGTCATAAACAAGCCAGAGATAGTTTTGATTTAATTGAAGTTACAACAGGATGGTTTATTCCTGAGTTTACAACACTATAATGCAGTTATATAAGCTACACTTGAGAAATTAGTGAAGAAGGAAATATTTTCTGGGTACCAAATGAACTTGTATATAAACTTCAGATACAGCAGATTTAACACAGATACAGTCCTATAAGGGTTACAGGCAGATATCTATACCATATAAATATTCCAGGTGTTAAGACAGAAGAGAATTTAAGAGAACTGAAGCTTATTCAAATACTTAGCAGGTTTTATTTGTTGAAAGAGGCAAGTGTTGTCCAATCACATATGATTTCTTTAGGTACAGATTTGATGTGTAAAGTTTTTCCAGGTAGATGTCTATGCTATCTTTTTGTTTTGTTTTGTTTTGTTTTAAAGCTACACGGACAGCATAGAAAACAAAGTTCTAATTCATGTTCAATGTCTATATTTTTTCAAATGATGATCAAATATTTTCTGCAGGAGATGGGATACCTTGCAAACACAGTAAATTATTAAGGGAAGAATTGTTCTTCTAATATTATGTTGGATTTATAACAGTAACCTTAGTATTACCTCTAGTGTTTTTTTTAAATTCAGAAGTATGTTAAATTGCCATTTTAAACATATTTAAGACATAATTTTCTGTAACAATAAATATGGTTGATTAATAAGATGTTATGTATTTTTTATGAAGAACAGCTTATCAGTTTTATTGTTATCGCCTTTAATTTTTTTTTTTAAGCAGTTTGATTGTCTAGGGGAATGATAGAGAAATTTCCTTTTTCCTTCCTAATTTTTAACCTTTCTCTTACTCATTTTATGACTACACTTCCAGTCAATACCATTTTTAATACATGTTTTGAAGCATGTGCCATCTTTTAGTCTTAGATGTCGGAAACAATCTTTATCTGTCTTTATTATGACTTTTATTGTTGAAGGAATCAGAATTCAGGAGCAAAAGGCTTTACTAAAATTCTGTATCCATTCCTCTATGCTGACTCCTTCACATGGCAGTTTGTGTGGTGGATAGCATAGCTATCTTATTTCCTCTCTTTCTGCCTACCCCTTCCTGAAAGGCTCCTCTGCACCCTGCTCCTCTTCACACAGCAGCTGATTTCTTGCCAGACGAACCATTTAGAAAATTATAAAGATTCTGAGTTACAATTTGAGCTCTATTTACTTCCTGCCTTGGGTTGGGTTTCTCATCTGACTTGTCTCCTTGCTCTGTGAATTAGGCCAACCCTATCACAGCATAGCTGATCATCTGCCATCATCTACTACTGCTTTGGGAGTACTACCCAACTCGACACCAAGCAATCTTCTCGTCAGCCTCCCCAGTATATTATTTTCCAGGACATCAACTAGAGGACAGCAGGACAGGATAGGTACTACCATCGCAGTGCCAGGGTTCTGAAGTGCATGTCATTTAGATACTCACTCTTGCATACAACATGGAGTGGTCTACGTGTAAGGAAGGCATCAGTCTTTGCTTTAAGGATGATTCAATGCCCTCATTCGTCAATGCTCATTATATTTCAGCTCTCTGTCCAACGGTGCCTTGTACCCAGAATAAATGGTATTAAAGATGATGATTCATATTTTCATATTTAGCTGTCTCTTTCTTCCAAAATAATCAATCCATGCCCTACCTTTGCACTTACACAGCTTATTTCAATAGTACTTCAGAAACTGCACTTTTGTAAAGAGATTGCACTAAGCTGAATTTCAAAAGTTCTGTCCACTTCAGCTAGAAATTCCCCAGCACAGATATAATCCACACATACTTGCAACTTGCTGCTCTAACCAGTCTAAATATGTTCTGATTACTGAGCTCTGCTGCAGCACTAGAAGAATAAACAACTTCCACAAGCCTGGAAGATTCCCAATTGTATTTTCTGAAATGTTCCTTTATTTTAGGTACAAGACATTTGCTAATGTGTGTACCTCACAGAAACATGGGGAGGGCAGAAATGTCCACTGCAATAGGGAGTAAAAGTTTTTAATGTGACTTGAAATGAAAAATTCAGGTATTGAAATTGTTCATGAAACAATATAGTGAGGAAAAAGTAATGCTAAATATATTAAAGCATCTCATTTTGCTCAGATAGGTTTTACATTTTTGCTTCAATTTTTACATGATACAATATCTAACATTAAGCAAAGAAAAGAAGGAAAGTCACATTCAAAAGGCAAAAGTTAAATAGGCCATGTAGAAGTTATCAAACAGGGCATGATTTCTTTTTTTTCTTTTAAAACAAAATTCTGGCACAACCAACATAATTTTCCAGAGCATTTCTTTTGCCAGAGAATCATTAGAACAGTAGGAATTGCTCCATCAGAATTTTGCTAGATCATTTAATAGATGTTTTCAAATCTAAAACAAAACCAGCAATTTTTAGCATGACATTTGTCTAACCTTTTTTTTTTTTTTTTAATTTCTGTGCAGTTAAATAGTGGCTACTATATGAAGAGAAGTATTACTTAAATGAATCACAGTAGATAGCAGTTAAGGAAAATTATCTGGACTAATAGACAACAAAAGATTTGCCATTGCAGATCAGCATTTGTGCTTTGAATTTTTAATGATATGGTATGAAGGGTTTGGGTTTTTTATGTTTGGGATTCACAGGGGGGACTTGAAGGGAGGGCAGCTTTTACATTCATCAGTTTAACTCAAACCCTGTGCATTTAAAAATAAAATCAATTCAGATTTGCAGATGACATGCTGATGTACCCTCATCTGAAGTGCCAGGGTTTATTTTTTCCATGTTTGCACAGTACAATAAATTCTGGTTGTGTCTAGCTGCGGGTCCAAGGGTGCATTTAACAAAGAGACTGAACTTTTAACCTTTCAGGCTTCCAGATTTTGATTATTACAACTAGCTGATTTTCATTTAGATTTCATTTCATGAAAGTAAATCCAAATCATTGATGAGCATGCATATATATGAATATACCGACCCTTAAGCAATAAAGGATGTCTTTTGCAGGTCACTAGCAAGACTGAGTAAGGAAACAGATATGTGAGAAACCCCTACCCCAATCTGATTAGTAATCAGCACTTAAATGAAGAATTCTTACGCCTTGGTTTCAGCTGTTAACTTACCTATGTACAGACTGATGCTTTCCCAGGGATAATGCTATACTATTTTGCCTTCTAAACACTGACATTCAGATACTCTGCATGCCACTAGATATTTCTTTGAAAGATCAGGCATCATTTTGCACTAATTTCAAATTAGAATCTTCATTGTTATTTTCTGTTTGTTCTTGCAAAGTCAGCTGAAAGAAGCCAAATAAAAACATATTTAAAGGGTTCCATTTACCTTTTAATCTTCTTGCCACTGCCATTAAACTCTTAAGCTATAAATGAGTAGAAACCGTCCTTGTGAGAAGTTATAAAGTGACATGTCTCTTCCCTTCTTCTTGGAAGAATAATGTGATGAGCAGTGAACACTAGAGGGGGAGCTTAACCGTTCAGGAGACTTAAATCTCCAGACCCTCTGGGAGAGGATCAGAGTGATACGATAGCTGCTGACTTAAACAAGCAAAGTTAAGGCATGGACAGCCATGGTTCAGAAGTCAAGAGGTCAAGAATAGTAGAGAGCCAATTTATTGTCATTTTCCAAAAAGGCAGCAAATCATAAGTGGAATTGGGAAGTTTAGGGCTCTGCTCCTACCATGATGTGGTATATTTTAAAAGCCTCTCCAGAGGCAGTTTAACATGAAGAGTAGGATTACAGGGATTTTTTTTTTTTCCCAAGGACTGTCTGTCATTTAAATGTCTGAGGAATGATGGAATGAATTATCATAAAATTTTGACAAATTTGATGGTTCAACCAAAGGGGGAAAACAGACATTCCACTTATTGGGTTCTAATAAGACATGACATTTAAAATGAGTTTACATGGCAGTTAGACCTTTGCTTTTCTTTTTCTTTTTTTTTTTTTTTTTTCTTTCTTTGATTCAGAAACATTTGTGTTTGGAGAGCAGTTATGTATAACTGATGCTTGTCTAAGAATGGAAAGCATGCTCCTTTTCATCCGCTGTTTCCTATGTTTTAATGACTTAGTGAGTGTTTCATGTATTGCACTTTCATATACCCTTAATTTTGAGTCCTGCTGGATCTTATAGGATGCCTGTACATCCTTTACTGTAATAATGAAATATGAACCTACTGTATATTTTTACTACCTTGGTTATAATTGCATCACAAAGAATGCTTTTCATTTTAAAATGTTTCAGGTTTTTATTTGTTGAAATGGAAACATTTCAAGAACTCATTTTTTTGTTTATATTATATCTCTTTTCTGAAGGAAGTAATGACAAGTCTAAACTGTCTATTTTCTGCTTATGCAAACACACAAGTTTTCTGGTGCCCACTTCCAATTTGGGCAATATAGTATTTGTTAATTTCTTATACCTAGCCTAGAAAACCTGCCAGGTGGGGGGTTTTTTGTCTTTGGTTTTTTGGTTTATTTTTCTTTTCTTTGACTCTATATATCACTGAGTACATGCAAAATAGCACAGACACAGACAGGAATTTTCTGAGCACAAAATGTACAGGAAAGTCTCCAAAATGCTGTTTTCAGGGTGTGGGGCTGTACATCCAAACACCCATTACAGGAAAGTGCTTTTTTATTTTTTAAAGTAATGTTCTGCCATGTCCCAAGGTAATGATGAAAGGTGGATGTAAGTACTGCAGCTGCTTGGCCATGGGATGCCTCATCCTGAGCCAGCTTGGCCAAGTGACTGCTTTAGCACTGTCCATAGGTCAGTGAAACTAGCTTTTGCCCTAACAGGAAGGTGTTCAAGCCACAAATGTGGAACCAAAATATAACCTAATTAAGCAAACTAAAATATAACGATAAACCATGCTTTGTTTCTTTTCCACATTGTTTATTACTCTGGGCAAGATGCTAATTTCATCTGCAGTTACTAAAGAAAGTAATGCTCCTGCTATAGCTGCAAGGTACCAGATAAGCAGAAATTAGGTAAGCGTGTGTTTGTATCTAGTTACCTAACACAGGTGATGATATTTTTCAAGAGCCTCTGCAAATTATTTTCCCTCTTTCTGTTTGCTCTGCGTGAGAGGTAGATACTGTTATTGTTTTAGGGTTTTGCTCCTGAAAGCTTTTCCTCATGGTGACTACTCACAGCCCCCCTTGGACTGCAGATACATAGAAAATATTACCATGCTGCTATATTTAAATAAACACATTTTAATTATAAATTCATTTATTTACAACATGTTATTATGTCATGTCCCATATAGATCTTTACATACACAATGAAAACTTGTAGCCATTGCCTTAATTTAAATTTATGAATATTAATCTCTATTATTTTATTATACTCAAAATCATTATAGTACATTACAAAAACATGAAAGGTCTGAAACATCACTCTTCAGTGTAAATGCAAACAATGAACTCATGAGCTTAGAAGGACTCAATTCACACATTATTCTTAAATTTTCTGTCTTGAACTTTTATGAGCCTTTTTTCTGAACAGTCTGTTCCCGCCCTCAAAGAGAACGAATACCACTAATTTAATTTGATCTTATCATATTGTTGTATCTAAGTTGGATACCTCACTTTGATTTACATATGTACTTTGATTGTGTAGAAAAAAGTTTGGGGGATACTAGTATATCATGTGTTTTATTATTATAGGCGGGCATTTTGCGATAGCACTATGAGTCTCAATAATTTCCTTTAGTTTAGAAAATGACATGTGGGTTCAAAAGAGGAACAGGTCCACTGATTACACACCACACAGACCTCAGCCAGCTTTTAAGGACACATATTCTTCTGTTTTGTTACTGTATACCCACTGATTTTCAATAAAGCTTCACTGATGAAATTAATAGGGGAATTTGACCCTGTATTTTCAAGCACACTAATTTCTCTTCAGACAAGACCTTTTTATTACTCTCATATCCTTTATTATCTCAGCCAGACACGTATTGCTTCTTTGTGACACTTGAGGAAAAACCATGTATAGTAGTAAATACACTTCAGGAAAAGGGAGAAGACAAAGAGGTTAGTAACTGTGGAATGAGCTCTTTTAAAACCAGTATCCACCATGCTTCACCAGATTTCACCTTTTCTTCTCTCTGATGTCTTCTTTTTACTTTACTAATGTATGTAGTTCAAGTAACCAGCTACAGTCTTTTCAAAAGTGCAGGGCCAGACTGAATTCTCTCCAACCAGTTGCTTTTGCTAATGGTGTTTGCCATACGATTCTTTTTTTTTTTTTAATTTAACATAAGTCTAACATTTAACAAAATAATATGTGAGTACAGTAATTGAAATTGATGTTAGGAAAATTATGTGAAAGAAGGTAAATCAGTATATCAACAAACACTTTAGAAAGGCACAAGATGCTGGGTTTGGTAAATTGATATTTACATTTATGGCAACTCTGAGTGAACTGACGCTCTAATAAGAGCATTTTGGGGGGGGGGGGGGGGGGGGCGGGAATGAGATCTGGCTAGTGAAGCAATAAAACCTGGAAATCCACCAAGAAATCAGGCAAGCCCTAAGGTAATTTAGAAAAGAAGGCCAAGAGGGGAGATGATTGTTTCCAAAGGAAAACATTAAACAAGTATCAGCTATCTAAACAAAAAGAACATCATAATTCTTATTTCTTATTTCATATAATGCTGAACAACTGATACATGATCTGGTATGTTCTGAAAAGCCTTGGTTTCTCAGGCAAATAAGTTGAAGCCTGGCTTTATGTTGGTGGTGAGCAGAGGTAACCGCTCCTTTCCCCTAAATTTCCTTAGTAAAACTCTCCCTAGGGCAGAGCTATGCTTCTGCCTGTGCTCAGCATTGCTCCTTCTTGACATGAGAAGGGAACTGCAGGAGGAATCTCAATGCAGCTGATGCTTCTCTAAAAAAATGGCATTGAGCTGCTTTCCATGAGGATGTGACTAGTGAAGGTCTTTTCTTTAAGAAGGAACTAATGTAAATGGGACAATTGCAGTGTTTGCCACATATATAAAAAAAAAAAAAAAAAGAAAAAAAATCAGAGACTTCCTTTATTCCCAGAAGTAATGTATGAACATAATGAAGGGCTCACAAGGAAGCACACCCCTGATCTCGGTGTTTGCAGACTTGCTGGTTGAAAGCAGGTCTGTTCTCATGATAGGGCAGGTTTGGATCTCATGCTCCACCCTGAACTTCTCCTGTCTCTAGGCAGAGTCCTCAGATAAGCTTTTCCCTAGATACCCACACTGCGACTGGATGGGTGGTCTGCCTCATTTTAGAGAATTTCTGCACTTCAGCTGGAGTTTGCTACTCCACCACTCAAATTCAGCATCTGCCCTTGGAAAATACAATGCAGCAGTTTGAACACCCTGCAAAGGAGTTACAATGGGGCTGCCGTATCTGTCACTGGTCAGCTTGACGTGGGCACTAAACTGCAGTCTGGGCAACAACATTTTCCTTCTGGTCCATGAGGCAGCATAATTTAATGATGCTGCTTTTCATATTGAGCTGTAGAGTACAAAGGAAAAAAAAACCAGCAAGGTGTTTCTAGTAATAATGCAATTAGAGGGAGGGTTAGTTGTCTTCAAAAGATAAACACTGTAATTGAAATAAGGAATACTATCAGAGAGAAAGAACTAAACCAGAAGATGTGAAAGAACTCATTGTCTATTAATACTCACAGAATGATTCATAACAGGTTGCTGCTTTCAGCTCTGAGTAAGTGATTAGCAGTTAGATCTACTCAGTCAAAGTTTATCACATGCTAAAAGTAACAGAAAAAACTCACCTGGAATGAAAACAAATAGCGAACTTAACAGGCTGGCATATGATATCAAATCAGTATTAACAGGTAAGGTCTTTGCAAATTCTGGCAGCAAAATGGAAATCTACTGTTTTGCACTTATAGATCCATCCAATTCCATTCACTAGTTTATCTCAGGCTCTTCAGTCATTTTATGCCCATTATAAGCTTGATTTCTAATTCTACATTTCTAAATTCCCCACATAGGAGCAGCCTCTTCAAAGCTTACATGGTACATCTTTACCAAAAAATTGTGTTTTGAGGGGGAATCTAGAGTAAACAGAGAAGTCATTCTAAATTTAGGGCAACTTAAACACTTTCTTTTTATTTTTCCTTTTTTCTTGTTATTTAGTTGCTTGGCTACAAAATCCACACTTGTTCTGTTGTTCTTGCGAAGAAGCGCTTTTTAGTACATTTTCGTAGGAGGTGAATGTGTTAAAGGGTACCCAGTGATGAAATGCAAGTGCAGTAGCTTGTGATGTCCAGTCCTACGATGGTGTTCAGAGGAGGCAGGAGTACAGCTTTGTTTGCTGTAAGGACAGAGGCTAACACAGTGTGGCAAACAGCACATGGAGGAGATGCAAGTGATGCAGATTAAACAATAGAGGCAGATACAGAAAACAAATATAGTAACCCAGGGATGACAGGGAAGCAAGCTGAGAAAGAACCACTGTGTTAAATCTTCAGTGTTTCAAATGCTTTTTAGTGTTAATGTAAGCTTGTGAATTTATTTTTCTTCCATTTCCTTAGTGGTCTACTATCCCAAGTAAGAATTCCTTCTTTTCCTTTTCAGACTCCACTTACATACAGACATTCACACATAGTGAAGTGTTAGTGACTGTAAACCACGTGCATTGACACAGCAGTTCCTAGGAGGTAAAGCAAATATTTTTAGTTAAAACTACAGAGTGAATTTTATTTTTACAGAATGTGATTACCTAAATTGGGTTTAGGTAGGATACCTAACACTTTTATTGTCATCATGTCCTCAGCAACCTCAAACACTGGATTGGATTCATCTCTCAGCCAAGGGAAGGGGATTAAACAGGAGCTGCAGAGAAGCAAAACATTATGAAATGCAGAATATGATTTTGTGTCCATTATCAGTTTAGAGATGCTAACAATAGATTGCGCACACTTTCCTCCCTTACCTCTAAAGTAACACTGTCAAAACAAATTGTTTTTAGTTTAAACCGAAATTAATGAACCAGCTTTATTACTTCAGAAAAGAGAGGCTGGCAAAGTAAAAATAGAAAAAGACCCAGGAGTCATTGGTAGAATAGGTGGTTTATAATGTGTTAAATGTGTTTATTTGCACTCACAAAGTTCAGATTTCCTCATACATTTTCATACTGATAGAGATAAAATGCTAAAGTCTTAAATCCCTCTATGCCATGCTGAGTTGCTAAGGGCTGTTGAGTTTTTGTTATTTCTCCTCTCGAGTTAGCTCTGATTATGCCTGCTGAGTGAAAAATTTGTATTTGCCGACAGAAATAGGAACCATACCACGTGCGCTTGCACTCAGCAAATGCTCCAATACATCACAAAGATTTGCTCAACCCACCTTCAGAGGCCAAATCGAGCATGTTATTTTCTGTTTAGATCTGATCGTGAAGACTATCAGTCAGGAGTGTTTCTCAATCTCTGATTAAAACAAGGCCTACAAAGCTGCAAGTGTTCATGCACAGTCTCATTAGAGGACTGGATGGAGTGACCCTGGTCTTCTAGCACAAAGCTGTGAGTGAACTTCAAATATGAGAGTGCATCAATCAAATCCAAGCAAGGCTTTTATGTAATTTTTTCTACTTTGCCTTTAAAGTCCTAAAGGAATGCCCTTTCCACTGTACAGCCAAGGATCATTCAACAGCAGCAAACAAACCAACAAAAAGCCTCTCAGGAGAAGGACTTCACTCCCCTCACAAAGGAGAAAGCAAGATATTTTACTAATGTGTTTTCTAATAAAATAGAAAATACACTTGGCTTATTTCATAGTTCCATGTGGATGACTTTTGCCAATCTGGAGGGCTCAGAAGTATGTTCAATAAATAGAAATTTTATTATAAAAACAATGGAAAGGGAGGTTTTGTGCATTTTGCTTTAAACCAGGGTTGGTGCAGCTTTTTGCACCCTTTTGATTTTTGCTCCTGCTTATTGAGGGAAGGAACAGAGAAATATGCACTTCAGAACAGTGCAACACTTGATACAGATATTTGGTGCTGTAGCACAGTGTGGTATGTAATTCTTTTTAAATGATGATGACATTTTAGTAACTATTCTTAAATGGAAAAATTAAATTAAAAAGATCTTACACTTCACCATCTAAAACTCTTTTTCAAAAGCTGGGATGATGCAGTGAACTGTGATCATAAATGAGAGGAAGTTTTTCTTTGAACAAAAGCAAGGATCCAAAAATAAATACAATCCAGGGATGACTCTCCATGGAAATTAAATTAAAGTGATCTAGGGGAGTTTGAAAAAACAAAATAAGTTAAATAGATGAAACAAGCCTAAAAGTGCCAAGTGACCAAAACTTTGGAAGTTGGACAGACTTATGGAAAAAGTAATCTGTACTCAGCCTCATTCAGCTGAGGCTAGAATGACCTAATATTTAGCATTTGTCCACAAGATACCCTTTTCTCTCTGTACCATGATTTTTTCCCCTAAACTTCATAGAATATGAAGCAGCCATGACCTTAACACCACTCAGTGCCATATCATCATCTATATACACACACACATATATTTTTGCAACTTTTAATATGTGGTGGTATTTCCATCATTATATTTAAATGTGGGTTTTTGCAGGCCTTCAGATGTTCAGAAGAATTATGCAGATTTTATAAATGAGTACTAAAGCATTTATGCTACTTGATGGTGTCCCATCTGTGCTTCCCCTGTAGTGTTTTGACAGGGCATCTGTGTAAATCGCTACTTTTTTGTTTGTTAATCAGCTCACTGCATAAAAACCATCACGCATTACCTGTTATAGTTTTGATATGCTTCAGAATATACACTTCTTTCTTTATCTGGAGAGAATATTGAGTCCTGAGTTTACCTTCTCTCTTGCAGTTTCTGAAACTAGGTGTCAAGCTACTTCTTTTTTCAGTTTTTAAAAATAAAAAAAAATTGAAGAAATTATAATTTTGCTCCTGATTTCTGAATAGCATAGATTACTTTTCTGACATTGTATTGTTGTTTATCTCACTTATATCTCCATTTGAATGTATTATTTGACATACATTCATGAATTTATAAATTAATAACTGTATACTTACATACTTGCATTTTTTTTAAATCTACCAGTCAAATCGCTCAGATTTTCTGTTGAAGATATGTTTGCTCTATTCAGTTACTTGATTCACCTTTTTTAATGAGGCTCTGAATACCTTTTTGAGGGGTTTGTTTCCTTTTTTCCCCTGTTCCTCCAGGGAAAGAACAAAAACAAACGAAACTTTTTTTTATGCTTTAGTTTGGAAGTTTAGAACCTATTCTAAAATCTTTATATTTTACTGCTGCTGAGAAATACTGAGATACAGTTGTCCTGAGTGTTACAGTTTTTAATTTCAATGTCTAGCAAAATTAAGTTGTGGGTTTGGTTTACTGGTAGATTTAGCTAAAGATTTTCGTCCTAAAGAACAGTATCCTAAACCTGCCAATTCAGTGTCTGGGCCCAGTAGCCATGGGCCAGCTGGGCCTTTAAAGATGATGAAAAATCCAGAAGGCTGAGCAGGTTACTTTAGTTTGGAAACGGCTGCATGCATTTTTTATATTAACGATGTATATCCAGTACAAAATGAATGTTTAATCTTAACCTTATATTATTGCTTGAGGTTGAATTTTAATTTATGTTTTCCAACATTTCTTGGTTTCTCTCTTCCAACAATATTGTAGAGGAGATTTGGGGTTTTTTGTTTGTTTCCTTTTTGCATGTGGGGACAGGTTGTGAAGTTCTTACTGTTGAGCAAATGGACATTCAGTGTATCAAAGCAACAGCGTGTGTATGGCTGTGGTCTTTGTTTTCTATAACCAAAGGCTAAAACTATGGATCTATGTTTTTCCATCATAGGACACAATTTTTCTACACATAAACTTGCTTGGTTACTATCTGAAAGCATTATAAAAATGGTTTTGTGAAGTGCTGATTGGGTGGTAAATAAGGAAAAGTGATTTATAAAGAAGAGAATGCTAAGTTACATCAGGTTTAAAAACATTATAACACAAGCACTGTCATAACACAGCATTATAATCAAAGCACAACTAGGGATGCTTAACGCTTCCCATCCCTTCTCTGTTACAAAGTGATCTGTGCAAAGTTCAGGCTGTTATAAAACCAATGACAAACTTGCACTGAGCAAGTGCCAACAGTGCCTGTGAAATTCCAGGTGAAAGTAGCTTCTCTAGTGTTCTCAGATGTGGGCAGTTTTAGATGACATTATTCTTATGCAAAGTCAGGTGAGAACAGCCATCAGCGTGGTATTATGGCAATACTCTATTGCAACAAGTAGAAAATCTAAACAGATATGTCAGCAGCAAAAATGGACAATGTTACCCTAACCTTTCTTTTTCTGAGGAAAATTAACATAAATCGGCTTCCTACAAGTTATTATCTATATTTTTCTAACCATACCTGAATAACACATTTATATGGATTGATCAATCTTCTTTGTTAGAGAAAACCCCATAAACAGATATTTAGTTCACTCACCATTCCCTCCTTTGTTCTTCATCACCTCATTTTGTGATCCTACAGGAGATGCCACTGGTTCTAGTACAGACATTCAGATATCATCTGATAATTGATGGTGCCAATGCTTGGTATTATCTTAATTTTTCAAACTTTTTTGTTCATGTTTGGATTTGGTTTTTTTGTTTTAATAAGGAAATATTAGGTTGTTTCTCCTTGTCATTTGGTTTTGTGAAGGAAATTGTGCTCAAGTAGACTCAGACAAGAAGCAGAGGAGTCCATGTAATTTTGTTTCAACATACTGTATTTAATTCTCTGATCTATGAAGTCCATCAACAATTGATGATGACATCTATCTATAATTATTATTTCTGCTGATAGACCTTACATTTTTTTAATTTTTTTTTTATTACATGTACTTGCTCTTATTTAAACCATCTCTCAGATGTGCATTCAGTACTGGGTACCTCTGGCTATTCCTTAGTGACTTTTCAACATCTGTTTTATGACATTTATTGCCGACTGTTTCTTCTTTTACAGTTTTTGTTAATTTACTTCAATTTCTCTGCACTCACAAGTTTCAAGAGAAACTTTTTACAACTTCCCCACCAGTCTTTTCATCAGGTAATATTCTCATGCTGAGATGCCCATACAGGGGGCACGAACTTCCAAACCATTCCCCTTAGACGTGGTCATACTGTTCATCTGATTTGCTGTTTGGCAGATTTTCCCAGCACTTTCTAGAAACCAGGGCATAATACAGGCTAACATCTGCCAAGTGAATGATCAGATCAGACTTTCTCCAGATGTTAGCCAGAATATTGTCAATAGCTTCTTCACAGAGGACCTATGGTTAAGAAAAACTGATAATGATTAGAGGAATTTTCCCTGGAAAGTGTATGCTGATGCTGGAATGTAAGCACAGTTCTCTTTCTTTAAAAAAAAGTTATTATAGCCATGTTTATATCTGATCAGAGAATGAGGCACTTCAGGAGCAAGGGGGCTGTGGTTTTGGTTATAGTGTTTAAGTGCCCACACACTCGCTCATTGGCCTGTTATAATTAATGTACCCAGGGGTGGAACATAAGCTCCAGACAAGTCTCTTAATTTCCTAAGGAATAGAACAAAATCTAGGAGGAAAAAATTGTGAGAGGACTATGAACAGTTAATTAATTAATTAAAACAACAACAACAACCAGCATAGAAAACCAGCCTGAGGTATCTTTATTTAAAGAGCTTGCAAAATGTCTGATAAAAAATACAGGCAAAAATCGCAGGCTGTCGGTGCAGCATTGCTTTGTCACTGCTTTTATGTAAAGAATTTATGTAACTTTTTGGTCACTGCTTTTCTGTAAAGAATACAAAATTTTTGCCCATTGTATACTAAGCCATTCCCTATAACTTTACATGCTTCATATTCGATGTTGAAGGGGAATAATACCTTTTGCTACAAGTAAATATTTCGGTCTAGACTAGGACAGCTTGAGTGGGATTTGTCTTGCATAACTTGAGCTGCCTACAGCTGTAGACAGCTGTGTCCAGGTTCTTTTTGCAGCAGTGGAGAGAAAAGAAGTGAACAGATACTTGTAGGAGGTAACCCAGCAAAGGAATTTCAGATATGTACTTTGAGATGAAGTCAGTGGCACCACAGAAATTACTTTCTCCAGTGACTGTAGAGACATAAGTATAAGCATCCCTGCTGCAGAAATATCTGTTGACAGGTGAATCCCACCTCTCATGTCTAGTAACAGGTAGATGTAGAAGAACATTTCCCAAAACCTGCTTTTTTTTTAAATCTAATTCTTATTTTTTTCAGAAAGAAAAATAACCTGAAGCCCACTGTGGAATCCAACTTGTCCCATGTAAGCCAGGTCATCTCTTTAGATCTTCCTTGACATTATCCACCAGTTTTTATGTACCTCCTACCCTCTAGTTCAGGGCAGCCCTGGAGTACACGTGAAATCAGATGAACCACATGCATTTACACACTCATCTGATGGAATTGTATTTAAATGCTTTCTTTAAATGGATCGTGGCAGATAACATCTCCATGTTCTGATAATTCAAGCAGGTCAAGGTAGGCATTAGGGGATGGTTTGTAACCTTCCTAGAGCTAGCAATAAATTTGTTCTTGATCTGTACTTGGGCTTTGTTGCATTTAATGAATACCACAATCTTTGCAACTCTCTTGCAGCAGAAAATACTTTGAGTTGTAATATTCAGTATAAGAGAACTCATCAATCAAACTCAACCTAGAATCCAAAGTTACCTGTAACACGGGAACTTCTGAAGTATTTATTTTTATTCTCATTAAATAAAGAGAGCCACAGATTATGATAAATCTTGTGTTGCCCTTCAGAGATACATCATCTAGTGCTTGAGGCCAATAAATGAGTAGTTTCCATAATTAGTAAGGGAAATTGAATAATTGGGCTGTGGTTTATGAGGGTTTTTCCTATAAGAAGGGAAACCATGTAAGTCTCAGTCAAGTGGGTTAACGTGATTTATTTTTTTAGCACACAATTATCGCAAGCTCATTTAACATAAATTCTACACTTGAATATTTATTTTGCATTTTTTTCCATTTCTTCTTAGCATAACCACACAACTGTGTTTTGTGAACACTTTATACTCATATTTTCTGCCTGGAAACATGCTTAATATCGTGGTTAGCATGATTTCTAAGTCAGATTTTTTTTTTCTAAAGACAGTAAAAGAAATAAGTGCTTGTCTTCCAATAAATGGCATAAATTGGGGTATTTCAATAGAATTTCACATGGTGACAAGACACCAATTTATTTCATATTTTGCCATCACAGAGAGTCTTTGCATCTGAATTGTTTATGCTCAAATAATTTAAAAAGCTAAATCAGTTTACAGATATCTTCCTTGCTAGGCACAAAAATTCTCGTGTGCTGGCATTTTCTAATGCATGTATGATGTTATGATATGTGCATTATAATGCAGTATTAAGTTAATAAAAACAAGAAGAAGAATCCAGTGTGGCTTGTAGAAATCAGAATAAGCAGGTTTGCCTGGTAAAAAACTGGAGTCTTCAGTATGTCAAAGTGAATAGTCCTACAGACTTCAGGAAATACAGTCCTACAGTGTTGCAACCTGAATAACAGTAATGAAAAACCAGGGCAATTTCCATATATAAAACAAACTCAATCTCAAGATTACAAAACAGAAAGCAGAAATTTTAAAATCTTGAACAAGAAATGCTGATGACAATGTAGTATGGTTTTAAGCATACAATTATTAAATCAAGTAATGACCAGTGTAGGTGTACCGCTCAAACTCTGAGGATGTCTGGCTGTGAATCCAAGGTCATGAGGCCAAGTGTTTCTTCAGACACATGAAAACACTGGATATCCCAGGTCAGCCTTGCTGTAAAGGGACTTCTTAAGCCCAGGGATGGACAAATCAGAGGCAGCTAGACCTGATGCTAAGCTTTTCATATATGCATATGATGGTTTTCATATAGTGCTAGAGAAAGGATCTAGTATACCTTCCCCACACCTGTCCCCACTGTGTCATAGAGATCTGGGGAAGTAAAGGCAGGAGGAAGGGGTCTGCACAGGAAAACCAGTAAGCATTAATTAAAAAAAAAAACCACATGGAATGGAGCATCAGAACTTCTGCATTCTTCATACTTTTATATCACAGAGATAACTTTAACACAAGCAAATAAGTTCTCCGGATGCACCTGCCAAAAAAATGGCATTATTACCCTTTACTGGGTCTGGTCAAACCTCTGCCTAGCCCAGCATTCCTGTTTCTGTCAAAGCAGCAATAGATATTTACAGAAAAATATATGTATATACAGAAAGTAGAAGAATGCATAGTAATCATCTAACAGACCTTAGCCTGAACTTGCAACTCTTATTCATGTGAATAAAGTCCCCTTGAAATCAGGGGATTAGCATCCTGGCAGTATTGTTCTGTTCCACTTTTTAACAGGAATAGCATCATGAGCTTTCCAAATGGATATTGATCCTCTAAACCCTCTTATGAAAAGCCCCAGTAGAGTTTCCTAAGAGAAGTAAGGGTTTGCAGAACAGTCAGGGTATAATTTCAGCTAAACCTGAAATGTGCAAGTGTCTGTATAATTTGTTTCATAATTACTGCATACTGCACATAACCTCCCATTGACTTCTCTTGTGTGTTTAAAAGCCTAGGAGTATGGTTTTAGTATTGAAACTTTTAGGTATGGTTTCAGTGTTGTTCCTGAAATCCTCTTCTCTGGAAAAATGCTTCCAAAGAAAATACATTTCTTACATTGTCATGACTCTGACAGATGTGCAATATTTTGCGATGAGTTACTTACTGTCTGCCTTTGAAAATAATTTTTAGAAAAATTTTCTTCTTACATGCCATATTTAGAGTTAAAACGGCGAACCACACCAAACCAAACAAAACCAAAACACCCTGTCACTTAGTTATCAGAGAAAAAACAGTAGGTAAAAATTATATTACTGTGACTTGTCTTGGATTCTGATGAAATACACTTTCCAAGTTAGATATCATAAAATGATTGTGACATTTATTGGCATCAGAAAATGGTAAGGCTTCCAAAGCATACTTGGAGTTTAGAGGTAGCCATGAACCATGGGTTTACATGCATCAGACTGCACAAATAGCTAAGCCAGTATTTTACACTTACCTAATCTCCAAGTATATAAAGTGCCGCATGTAATATTACTGAAACAACAATCTAGCTTTTAAAAAAATGCTTTCCGGTAACTATTTAGTTAGAAAAAGAATCAATATTCCTTCATTATTCACAACCCACTCAATAGCTTAACTGATATGTTGTTCAGGAAAGGTTAAAAAGAGAGAGAGACAGAAAGAATGAACACACAGAAAGAAGCAAGAAAGGAAAGGAAAAAAAATTATGCCGCCTAGCTACAAGCTGCAGAGGGAAATTAATATTCAAAAGGTTAAGGTGTCTGTGAAATGTATGTAATGAGTAACACTCATAGTTTGTTACTATAGGTTCATTGCCTCTAATGTTGAGGACGGCACATGGATAATTTACGATTCCCATTGTCCCCTCTGCAGGGATTAATTCTGAATTATTTATGTACCTATATACGCACAGAACTGAAACATTTTAGTTAAAGTCAGCCACTCACTCATAGTCTTGAAATTATGCAGCCCTTGTTGCTAAAAATGATGTTAGCCTCTTGTGATTTAAGTCATAACATTTTATTTTCAGTCCCACTGAGAGAGAAAGCATACAGGAGGAAAAAAAAGATATATTTTCCTGAAGAAATCTCTGAATGTATTTTTTAAAGATTTAAATAGATAATAGCAATTTGTTGAGTCAAATTATTGTTGTAGCGTGCATGTAAATAAACCTCTATTTTATCCATGATTAGAGATAATTTTTCTATTGCTCTGTGAGATTATTTTTTTTTTAAGATGGCTATCTTTAAATACAAAAGCTTTGCATTTGAATAAAGGGAATCCCATCTACTTATTAATTAATCAAAGAATGGAATTTCATTTTGGGAAATTGGTCTCAACTGTTAAGAATTCCCACTGAATCACTGCCTTTGGTACAAATGAAACCTTCACTGCTGTTTCCATTTGAACTCCAATGATTCCTTGCTGCTCTAAATGGCTCTTTTGGATACATCAAAATTCTTTAATCATGGAAAAAATGCAGACATTAAACATTTCTTCATAAAATATTAGATTAGGGAGTGTCTTGAGATCGACATTGAGGATAGTGTTTGATAAAGATCTAACCTAGTCAGCACGAACAGGTCATAGGCATTTTATTCAAGATAGATACCAATTTAGCATGTTATGTCTGTTTTTAACCATTTTTACTTTAACTGCAGGAGGAACATTTTTTTCCTTGATTTGTACTTCTAACATGTTTCTGTATGACGTAGTTGTAGTGTGAAATTTCAAGTTTATTGATATACAGATGTCACTGTACAAAGTGCAATTAAAAAAAAGGGTAAGAGAGAAGAAGAAACGTATTGCTTGAGCAGCTCCAAACCTTTGGGGTTTCAGATGAACTGGCCGCCTCTGCCTTCAGGAATTGTACCCATAATGATGACTGTTCATCGCAAGCAGACAGCATAGTCTGCAAGCAGAGTATTTAATACCGAGTGGATAAAGATGTAAAAGTATCTGACACGGAAAAAGAAAAAAAAAAACATATAAAAGATCAATCCTTCTTTTTCCCCCTTCTGTACAATTCAACAATTGCTAATGAATTAGGAGGAGGAGCATATTGATGTACTGCTTGACTGTAACACAAAGAAGTGTAGTTAGCAAAAAGCTGCAGTGGGTAATGAACAGTATTTTAACTCGGCAGTTTAACCTCCGTGTCTGTCAGCAATGACCTTTTACCAACCCCAATGAGAGCCTGATTTCTCACTTTTGCTACTCACTGCTGGATGAGTGAATGTAGAATTTGACAGCGAGAGGTTTTACATGAAAAGGGAAGGTACTTAAAAAGCATGTTTTGTGATGATAGGCTACATTTATTCACTGTTCATTACGCTGGTTGCAGCGGCAGCGTTGGTGGATTGATTGGGTGTGAGCAGCTTGTCTTCTGGGGCAGCAAGGAGGCGTTATTGACCTGCATGGGAGCCGAGGTGGCCTCCAGATGACCCCCCTTTCACCTGGAATTGACCTTGAAAACAACCTAGGGTTCACCCCGCTTTGAATAAATAGAAAAGTGTTTTAACAGCATGTGGATTATTAGAATTGACATATTGCACATTTCTCCTTTTTCAACTTTTATAGAGGTGTGTGTGTAGGGGGTGGAGGGAGAGTGTTGCCTTTTAAATTTCCAGATCCAGCAGCTGCACGGCTTGGTATTTGCACAGATTTATGGCAGGAGGCAACTAGACTTTCTCCTGCTTGATGCTGAATTTTACCATTCATCATTATTGATTAGAGCCTACACTCTATGACAGAGCCCAAACCTTACTATGACAATTGCTATTTCAGTTGTTATGGGCCATAATGGGCCATAGGGATGATTTAAAAGAGCACAATAGCTATCTGTAATTACACATGAATAATCCATGAATTCTCTAGCACAGTGCTTATAATCAGACCCTAACAGCCAAGGCTGAGACATTTGTACTTGTTTCCCCTTCAGCAACTAGACCAGAAGGCACCTCTACTTGTAAACTCAGCCACTACAGGCCAAAAGCGATTGTCTCCTTCTGTGTCCAGTCTTGACTTTTCTCCCTGTGCTTAAAATAAATCAGTTAAAGCGGAGGGTAATGGAGTATTGCATCACTGCCGAGGGTGCAGCACCCTAATGAACTTGACTTGGCATGGAGATCTGCCTGGAGCTGCCGTCTCAGAAGCTGTTTCCTTCAGTTTTGTTTTGTTTTATCAGACACAAATGGTTATTTTTCAGAGTTTCTAAACCCTGATGATAGCTTGCTTCTATGACAACCCTTTTCTGTGTGGAAAGACAAATAAGGGAAAGGGATACAGCAGCTATCTTAAAAGTCAGTGCTTAATTTTACATTGGTTTATTCCACATTGAACATTTTCTGAATTGTTGCCCAAGTTTAACAGCCTCGATTTTGAAATATTAAGAGCATTGGTCACAAAAGTATCTTTTCTGTGGGTTAGTCACAACTCTTTCAAAGAGCTGTGTTGGTGACAACAGCTTGGATTGGTGGCATCACCTAAGTGGCATCACGTAACAAATAAAGCTAGGTTGACCAGATTTTTCTAAAGCAAGGCTTCTTCACTCACTGATGTGTCATTCTGAGATAACTGGACAAAATCCAGGTGGCTAAGTCTGCAAAATCTACACAGTCACCATTTTCTGCTAAGTTTATGACCTCTGTCCTGTGGGTGTCCCAGACTTCCATGCCGGTACTAGCTAAGGAGAGCACATTACTTGTGGTGGCCAAGGAGTCTCACGTATTTTTCATTTTCAGCGATACCTTTCTGGGTGCCAATCCTGTGTTCAGCTCTGCAAACAGTATTTCCTTTCTAATGCAGATCTGAAGAGGGGTTTTCATTCTTTAAGAGCCACTGGTTTTCTTCCCTCCAAGTTCTAATGCTGAAGCATGGTTTGAACATGCTGCTAAATGGGCCTTGTTGCAACATGAAAACATAATGTATCCTAAAAAAAACCACAGCTACTGACAAATAAAATAAGGGCCCGCACAATTTTTTCTGAGTCATGCAAATTTTTTTTCAAATATTATTTCCTCCTAACTGCTGAAATTTATCTTTACATCAAGTAAACACAAAGCAGAGATGTGTTTTCTTTAGCAACTGAGTCTGTACAGAACACACACACACTAAAAAGAGGGACTTATAATTGGTATGACATTAGAAACCCATGTAGTAGCACAGTCAGCTTCCATCTCATCTTTGTTCCTACCTCTCTATAAAGGATAAGGCAGTTTTGCCCAGAGGAAGAAATAAAAGGGAATCCTCGTTAAAAGGTACATTAACGAAAAAAAGAACAGCTTTATTGGGGACATGTGCAGAAAGGGATGTTTGAGTAGCAAATGATAATTTACTTTTGAGGTATATTAAAAAGGTTTAATCTTACTGATCATGAGTTAAATTGGATGTTTTAATCAGTTAGTGAGTGCCAAAAATAATTATGCCGGAGTGCTTAGTCTGCAGAATGTGTACACAAAGCATATAAATCCTTTCCTTCCCCAGGGATTTCTCAGAATAACACACAACTAAAAGACAAAAGCGATATCAAACTCATATAAATTAACATTGCAAATGATCTGAAAAATACAATAAATAACATGATTCTATCACTCTGAATATGCTATACAGGGGAGAGTGTCCAACACAAATACATTCATTAATCTCTTATATCCTCACTAAACTTTTTCAGGAAACTTTCCTACCATTTACTTTCCACAGTTCAATTGAAGGTCATCCTATGCATAGCAGAAGTGGGCTGATGTCTATGTACAGAAATCTGTCATATTTTCTGAAATAAATGTTGAAAACTGAATTAATTTCACTTATTTCTCCCTCTCAGGAAGAAAAGTATTTGTCAGTATTTAGTACTCACTCTGAAAGCCAAAACAATGCACCCTGATGGATCCTTTTATTCAGTTTTGTAGCTTCTCATAGAAGCGTGTAAAGATTTCATTTATAAGGGATCTTTTTTCAATCTAGTATAGTAGATAGCTACAGTGTATGTGTGTGTGCGTGTGTGTGTTCATAATTACTGTAGATTGGATGCAAATTTAAATGAGATGGCAGCTGTGTAGGTGAAATGATCTTTAATCTTTGCAGCTTTTGCAAAATAATTTTGGAGCTAAATTATTTGTATAATCCTTTTTCTTAAGAACATGTCCATCACATGCTATATGTACTTGAAGGCATTTTTAGAAGCACCCAAGCTATTTTGTATGAAATATGAAAAATACTTTTAGGATGCAAGGTCTTAATTTTGTAATTTTTTAATTTCTGAAGTTCCTGTTTTCACCCTTTCAAGTTCATTCTCTCTCTCTATTTTTTTTTCTAATAAGGAAATCTCACAGGATAATCCCACCAACTGGGAGTAACAGGACTATTTTAAAATTAGCCCACACAGTTCCATTCCCTCCAGACACAAAACTGGAAAGGAAACCTGATGGAAAAAAAGCAGTTGCCGTTATGCTGAAATGGTGAGTTGGTCACTACAATATAATCTTTGCCCCCTTCTAGCATGGCTGGGTTTGTCACAATGTTTTTATTTACTGTAAAAAGCCATAGACAGGATTGATTTTCCGCTACTCCCATTTGTTCCTCGGGAGTTAACTCTACTGAAGGCAACAGAGTTAGGATTTTAAAGTAAATCAGATTATGTCTCCTTTGTTCTGTTAATATTTACGTACCTCGCTATACTTGCATAAGTATCCTGCATGCCTTGAATGATGCCTTATTAATTGTTTTTTGCAAGACAGGTGCTTAAGGTACTTTAAGTACCTAAAAAATAAAAACTGAACCTATGCATGGCAAATTGTGGGCTATTGTCCTTGTGTTAACTTAATGCCAACTCACCTCACAGAAGACCATTCTCAACTTCATTTCTTCATTTTGGCTGTTAAATAATCCCAAAATAACATTTGAAATTTGGATTACTATTGTTTTCCTAATGTGTTATACATGATTATACATTCCTATGACTGCCTCCCTGTGTTGGTCACTCTATTTGTGTGCAGCAAAACTGAAAAAAAAAATAGTGGTACAATACCCTATGCTATAAATCTCATCCAGAGGCCACCTTAAAGTTTCAGTCACCAATTAAAAACTGGCTTGTTGTATTGAAATATTAAAATGGGTGAATTTGTACGCCACACTTACTGAAATGCCTGCATATAATTAGGTGAGTTAGAGATAGAACGTTAGTCCTAAGTATGAACATTCAGATTTTTGTTGCTTAAAGTAACAATTTAATTGATAAAAATCTGCTTATGATATTTTGTTCATAAGCTCAGTAATTACAACAAAGAAGCATCACAGAAAAAGCCTCAATTATCCATTTGAGAAAAATATGCTTGTGTGGATCTGCCACTAGTTTTACTAGTAGGACTCTAAGGGATAGTTCAAGTAGTGGTGTCAGAGGCTTTGAAATTTTTGTTTCTCTGAACTTTCATATTCTAGAATGATCTGATAAAGTAGTTATTATATTTTATGCAAAATTGATTTCCTGCAATCTCCTACAGTCATAAAGATCCAAGTTCCCTCTTAGAGAAAAATTTTATATCTGCAATTTTGTCCATTTACATGTTTGTTCTTTGTCCATTAAAAATTGTTCAATATTGTCTTTAATGTTTGGTAAACCATAAAAATTAGAAGATTAATTTAGGCTGGATATGCGTAAAACCCCAATTGTTATCTGAGATTATCCATTGTTTCCTCAGGGCAGCCAGTTTTTTCTTTTCTGCCATTCTTAATTTCCCTAAGGATAAAGCAGCAAAAAAAGCCCCACATTTAAAATACACTTATGAAAAAAGTTAGTATTTAGTTCCCGATTATTTTACCCACACTATTGCTAAATGTAAGCTCAGCTTTCCTCCACAAGAGCTCACCCACTCTGTAATATTTTAAGTTTGCTTTTTTTTTAAGGACAGTTTTTCTTTCTTCCATTTTGAGTTGGAGTTTTGTGAACGGTGGGCTGAGGGGATTTTTTTTGCTGGTACCTTTAGAGTCCAGGAAAATGACCAAGAGACAATAATTCCTGTGAAAATAAGGTAGAAAATATATTTCAAATCAATAGACAAATGAAAAGGACAGAAACTCACAAAAAGGAACAAAGGTTTCAAAACATAATGAAAAATAATGAAACCTTAAAATCTCTCTGATTCACCCACATACCAAGTTGCTTTAATTTCATCTCTGTCCCAACTTTCCTATTTGCATATAATCTTACATTATATTTGCCTCTCGAAGGATGTTCTCTGCTGTATGGCATTAAAAATACATATTTCTTATACAGTATCCTACAGGAAAGGAGGAGAAAACTGGTAAAAGAGAGTAAAGTATTGAGAGGGTAAAATAAAAAGTAGAAGAACCAAGAGCGTAAAGCTGTTGTCTTGGGAAATGGTGGGAGATAGAGAAAAAAAATCTAATAGACAGAAAAAAAATTGGAAGGGAACAGGATGATGGACAGTGTTACAGAAGAGGTGGAGAAGCAAGAGGAAAAAAAGATAATTAGGTAGAAATGTAGAAATGCAGGAAAAAATTAAAATTAATATGGGCAAAAGAAGGAAAGAGGCGAAAAGTAAGGAAACACAAGTCAAGTTGCTTTTAAATGTTTTGTTCATTTTTAATTCTTGCTTGAAAATAGGAAGGGAACTCAAATACAGAATTCTTGTTTGAGGTATAGCTTGACAGAGTGGAATAATAACAATATCCATCTCCGTATCCGCGTTTGACTGCAAGTTCTTATGGCCAGTTGTAGTTTAAGTGTTTTGGAGGGAGGGAATAACACTTCTCCCAATTCAGTCGCAGGAGTGTTTAGTTCTGAACTGATTGCAAGGGTTTTGAGCCAAATCCCACTGAAAGAAGCAAGTGACCAATTCATAAGACCTTGAAGTTCAACCTCCACAGTGCAGTTTTGCCAAGATATTTAAAACAAACAGGGCTGTGCATCTCGTGGATGTACATGTGAGAGAAAGAGGAAGAGGCAATTATAGCATATAAACATTCACACCATTCTTTATACAGCTGAGCATCAAAGAAACATATTTTAATAAAAAACGTAATTATTTCAGTCTCTTAGATTTTGCCAATCCCACATCCCGTGTCGGTTACTTGCACCCAAAGCAATATCTTGTTTCCAAGGACACAGAATTGTCTTTGTTCTTTGCTGGGAATTTCTGCATTGGAGGGATTTCTGATAGAAGGTATGAGTTTCCTTCTTATTAAAATGTGGAGTTTTGCAGCCATGGTGGGCATGATTTCAGCAGGGAAAGGAAACTTCTGGTATTCCAGAGCATGCTGAAAAAAGTTAATTTACTTGCTAGTGTTATTGTAACAACTCTGCTGTTATCAACAGTGGTTTTGTTGGAATAAAAACTTTATCTTCTTGTGCTGGACCTCATCCTGCTGTTTGACATGGTAGTGGCATCACAAGCCTAAATGCCTGACTGCTCAGGGCAGAGTGAGATGGGACAGGTTAATGAAACTATTTAAGTTGTTGTGTAGTAATAAAATGTGTTTCAGTGGTATGAGTAATCATGCGTGTTGTACTGCAGATTAAGGCATAGAAGTGTAGACAAATATTGTTAAAAATTTTCTGTTATGTGATTGCCTTCTGAGTAGGCACAACCCTGCTTTAAAAAGTGGCTGACATCAAAACCACAAAATCATTGTTTTGACACAGTATCTTATTTTTTATTTTCTCCCATTTTATTCAGTGCTTCTCCTTACACCAGATAGTCAAAACCACAGATTTTTGCCTCTAGTGTCATAGCTGAGGAAATGACATAGACTCACCCGGCCTTAACTAGTATGTGTAATTGAGCATCCCCATATGATTAAATATTCTTATTCTACTTTTTTCTGCCATTTTTTACAAGTTTACTATTCTCCTGCAGCTTATTAAGACAAATAGAACTGTACTTGGTTTTCAAACTGTTGTCATTATCAGAGTTGTGATTTTACTTTAATTATTACGTTCATAACATTCCTAATGTCCAATGTATTTTTCATGAATTTCTCAGCTTTGAATGTGACTGAGGAGCACATGTCCCATTTCCATGCTAGCTCCTAGGTGAAATCAGGAGTTCTTCTTCTATGCTTTGACTTTGCCTCCATTCAAGTCCGATTCATGTGAATGACCTGGCCATTCTCAAAGGCCATGTGTGATCCCTAACTTTGGGTGCCAATGCTATGGGTAGGTTTTCTATACCATTATGAAATCCGAAAAGGGATGCCCTCTTGTCATGTTGCTGACACCAGGACACCCAATAAAGTAAGATTCCTTGCAGAGAGCTTATTGTTCTCATGATGCATTTGTGATGAACTGAGCTGTTAAGCAGATGGTCTGAAAGGGCTTGTACCTTTTGAACTTTTACAGTGAATTATTTTATTTCTGCATGTAATGGGTTGTAATAAGAACTAGAAACCCAAATATAGAGATCTTCAGGAGCAGACAGGTGTCAAGTTAAATGAAACATGATCTTTTAGTCAATGGCAGATAGAAATGGGCTTTCTCTCCATAACATTTTGAATGCCCATTACTTTTAGCAGTTCTAATGTACCAGTGGTGCTTCAAAATCCATTTCCCACCATTTCCTTTGGTCCTCCTAGTCCAAAATTATGCAGCTTCTGATTTTGGTTCACCCATGGGAAAAATCAGTCCAACTTGACATTAATGTTGATTTGATGGTCATCTAAGTTATCACTACATTTCAGCCCACTCTCTCTTTTTTAGGCAATAAATACTATGGAGAGTAGGCCTGGATAAGAGGTGGAGGATCTCAGTGCAAAGTAAGAGTTCCTTCAGAACATCAAGTCTGATACAGCATAAACTCAGCCTCCTAGAGCATGATGATCAATCACCTCAGAGTCCAGCAGTGTCAATGACCATTACTTATAGGTGACCAAGGTAAGTTCATCAACCACTGATTCTGTATCAAGTGGCCAGGGTCAAACAGCAGCAGCTGACAGCTAGCATTGCAGGGTACTTCCCTCAGCTTCTTTGCTGAACAAGGAGGAAGCACGCCAGATAGATAGGAATTTGCAAGGTAATTAACTAAGTAAAATTACCAAATTTTTTGAGATATGAATTGACTATGGTCTTTCCAAAGGGACTTTGAAAGGCAGCTTTATTTACTCCTTTCTTGCATGTTAATTTACAGATGCGTACAGTACAGTGAGAGTATAAAATACAACTTTTATTAAAAGAATAAACATTTTTGCCAATCTATGGTGTTGTGAAAAAAGTAAAACCAAAATGTGTACCTGGGAGGTTTACTCTGGAAGCAATGGTCATCTAGGTAATGCAGTTACATCTCCTAATGGCAGAAAGGTGAAAAGAGGAGTTATGGAGAGTGTTGCTTGCCTACTTGTAAATTAAGTTACTATATTGCAAAAACAGTTGCAGGCTTTATTAATACTTTGGTTTTGACCACCGGCCTTATCTCCTTATCGATTGGGATAGGAGAGGTCTCTGGTATAGCTAGAAAAACAAGTCTGTTTCTGAGAGTATTTCTGTGAAAAATCTTGTTTTCCAGATTTTCAGTGAGGGAGAATTAGAACAAATAGAAAATAAACAACCTCCCTGAAGGCCCCCCTTCTAAAGCCTGAGCTCACTTATAAACTGTTGACAGTTCCCTATACAAAAGCATCACAAATGCCAAATTTCTGAAGTGCTAGGAAATTGCAAGATTAGGTGTTATGCCTAAGGAAACTGAAGTAAGCAAAACAAAATAATCACTGTGGGTTTTTAAAAGTAATAAATATATATTTTTTGTTGGTGGGTCTTCATCACAATGCAGAAAATATATAATTTTTCCAGTTGATTTCTTCTTTTCTAGTCATTCTTTGATTGTTTGACAGGTTTTAAGTGATGGTGTCAATGCTGCTGTAGAAATACCAGGCATTGATGTGAATTGCATTGGACAGTGGGTGTATATTTTTGGAAAGATTACTTAAGATTTGAATTTGTATTTTAAAAGAATCTGATGGATGTCTTGTGCTGTTTTTCATATAACAGCTACAAGTAATGTACTGAGAGTAAAGATGGGATTTTAGTAGTGCTAGTAATTGGTACTTCACAACTGATAATACATACTAACTGTGGATCTCTGAGACTGATATCAAAACAGCTTCCAGCAAATCCTCTGTGTTGTTTCTGGAGACTATTAGACAAATGTTAGCAACCCATGACATATATTTAAAAAGCAGTTTCATTCAGATAGCCACTACAGTTGAATTGGCCTTTGTTTTTGACACCTCCTCAAACGTCCTACCCTAGATATCCTTAGCAACATCTCAGTCTCATCTTTTATTTTTGTACAAGCATGAATGAGTGCATGCTTCTTGCGGAAGGTAAGACACCAGGTGTTGAACTAACTGGTAAAAGGCTCTGAAGTAGCAGGATAAGGGGCAAATATTAACTCCTCATTGAAAAAGTGCCTCTTAAAGGTGGAACGCTCTAACAAAATTGTAGCAAATTAATGCAACGCAGAGTCTAATGGAGAATTTCAATGACTTGTGATAAATTTTTAGGTGACCGCATATGGCCACTTGAGAGAAGAAAAGACCATATGGAACTTAGGGAAGCACTGCCTTCCAGCTGCAAGACATGGTACTGAGCACAGGAAGAAAGTATGCTCAGCTTAATGCAAGTGTGAAGCAAATGCTATTCCCAAGTAATTTCCCAAAATAAAGCTGCTAGCGTTTAGTTCCTCTGTATAATGCAAAGGGAGCTTGTGTATACGAACCTGTAGGGGAAGGCTGCACAACAAACAGTAAAGCTCTGCTAAATTTTACTCAGTGCTACATTCGAAATCAATGTCATAACTCAAAAAAAAAAAAAAAAAAAAAACACCCAAGGATAAGAAGAGGCATGCCAAATATGCAGCAAATCAAGATGTATTTCAGTTTCTTTGCATTAATATCTCGTGTATTGCATTGTGTTACTGTACAGAAACAGGAAACTATAGTCAAAGAGTTTGGGCAGCAATGTCTCTTTGTTAGCCAATGCCATTAATCACTGAAGGCCTCCTCACACCCCGAGGTGTGAAGCCATTCTTCAGAGGTGCAGAGGGGCTGCAGCAATCCTGAATTCCCAGAGAGCACAAGGAAGACTCCCGCAAGGAAACCACACCATGGAGACTGGCCAGCCCTCCACTGGCCTTGTTCCAGCCATGAAAGGTTTGAGAAGGGCACATCAACCCTCAGTGCAGGTTATGTGTTGGCCTTGCATAGATCTACAAGTAGATGGAGAGCTGGGGGTGGAAATAGGCTGTATCCTCTTTTTCCCTCCACTGAGTCATTCTCCAAACAGGAGGGTTTCAGTTTCTCTGCAGAGTAGTTGGTCTGTTTTAGCGCCTTTCCCAGTAGCTCTCACTCCTTCTTAGAGTGGTGGGGTTTTTTGTTTTTTGGGTTTTTTTTCATTCCCTCACAAACAGTGATATTTCAGTCGTGCTAATTTGGAGGGGCTTACTAATTTTAAAATAGGTCTCAGGATGCGCTTCTGGCACCTCCTGAACATGCAGCTGTCCTTGTTTTGAAATAATTTCTTTGACCAAGACCTGAGCAAATTTCTAATTGCCTCCTTGTTGTGCTTTTACCTGCTCACCGGGGTTGGAGGGGAGAAAGCAACCTTGCTGTCCTGCCATAATACACTTCCTGCATCTGTTTATGAGCTGTCATTATCTTAATGAGACCATTACTGCTGGAGTTAAACCAACTAGTTTTCACTGCAATCTTGTTTTTATGTTTTACCCACAAGCAATGGGCTGGGTGGCTCTTTCTGTGACATCTTTCAGTATTCAGCATAGTGAAACGGTCACTTTTCTGCTTTATTTTCTTGAGTAGCAGTGCCTTCATTCGTTGTGGTCCTCTGTTTGACACAGGGTGCTCTGAGCCATCTCTCCTGTGCTTTGAATTTTATGTTACATCTGATCAGAAGCTTCGTGTCTTCACTAGGATAATTTTAAGAGGGTTGCTATGATCTGCCAAAGAGTTTCCAGTTCGTACTTGTGTTGCGCTGCAGGGGTCAAAACGTGCAGCACGACCACCATTTCAAAATCACATTGGCAATATGTCTCTTTACATAAAACATCAGAAGGATATTTTTGGCTCCTCGTTTTGAATGATTTGATAGCGAGATGTCTTTCACGAATGTGACACTTTTGCACAGAAGCACATCCCCCACAACGGTTAAACTATCAAAACAGGCCAATAATGGAGAACTCAAAACTATGACTTTTCTCTTTGCCTCTGGCTAGCCCTCAAGTTTGATACTTTTGAATACTTGTTCTGCATCTTTACAAGTTTTTTATATCAGCTTCCAAATTTGTCTGAAAGATGGAAAAAAATTCAGTAACATGTGCACTTATGCTCTGTATCGTGATCCACATCATTTCTACTGTGGTAAATGTGACTTCAGTAGTTTAACTACCATCTTTCAGCATATGTCTTAAATTAAAATTGTGTTTCCATTATCTTAATACCCATGTTTGTTTTTTAATGGTTGCTCTAGTCACATATTTCTAGGAATGTTTTCTAAAGTTCTGCACTCAGCGATGAAAGTATTTTAAATTATTTACTTCAGATACACTGATAAAAGCTTTCATGCTCTAACATACACATATTTTCTAATCCAGTCTTCTTTGTTCCACCACATGAAGAGCACTAAATAAATGCAAACTGCTTGGTCCATCCCAACTAATGAATAATTCCTGCAGGATAAGGAACATCCAAAGAGACATCTGGGGAACATTATGGGGTGTGGAGGGAAATCTATGTTTCATTGATGATCCAGGTAGAAGAAAAGTCTCTCCAGGTACTTTGCTTTAAACTCTGTCCTAGATGTGGACAATATAAATTCTGCCTGAATTGTCTGATAGTCTTTCATATAATTAGTATGCCAAATGTTACTGACTCTTCACATTAACAGAATTAGCTACAACTCCAGTTTATGTTGACATAATAACAATTTTTATTAAGGTTTTATGGGAAGAAAAGATCCCCTAAGAGATACTTTCCCATGCTCCTTCTTCTGGCATAGTTTTCAAGTTGAATGTGTATGGGGAGAAGGTTTCAGAGTGAGTCATTATGCTGAAATAAACTGGGTAAGTATCCTGTACTAAACCCATACCAAATTCATCCTTTGAGGCAGTCTGATTATTATTTCAATTTTGAGCATAATTACTTGATCCCCTTTGTTGTTTTAGTATGTTGTACACCTCTTTTCTCCACTGAAATTACTATGGACATAAATCAAAAGAATTCAGCAGACCCTTTTCATTTATTTCTGCAAAATTTGCTGCAGACTCATTCACAATGTTGGGCACTACATCTTTCATAAAGTGTTTGCCATAACACGGGGTTTCCCTGGTTTTCCTGCAGATGCTAAGTGAATAAAAAAACATGACTGGAACTAAGGCCATCTCAGCAATTTTTGAAATCAGTACCCTTGAGCCTCACAAAGATTTGTTCTCAGGACTTCTTTCTTGCCGTTTTTTCCGCCCCTCCCCCCCCCCCCCCTCCACTGTGCCCTTTTTATAAACTTTGAATCTGCTTTAAATTTATTCTAAAGACTCTGGATTAGGTTTAATGTTGTTGTAAGATTTCATTTAGGCTTAAGAGTGTTTCTCTTTGTTTTGTTTTCTGTTTCTTTGGATTCCCCATTTGATTCTATTGTACAGCTAAAGGTTTTTCAGTGTTTTGATATTTATTTAGCAAAGGCTTTCCTAGTCAGAAAGCTAATTTAAAAGGAAATATTGCAGATAGAAGGGAAGTAAAGTGAAAAGAAGTATAAAAGAAAAGACCAACACTTTAAAAAAAATCAGTACCGAAATTACTCCAGCTCTCCCCATTTCATTTAAACAACTTTCCTTGCTACGGGAGGTGTTTAGCCCCCTCCTCAATATTCAGTTCTTAATCTTCTCTTCTTCACAACAGCTTGCAGAAATTAACTGTCTAAAAAATGAAATTAAAAGTTGTGAGCCAACCCTCCACCTACTTAGGGCACTGTCTGACAACAAATCAAAAAACAGTAATAAACTTGGCAGCTTTCTTCTGTCGTTCAAGTGCCAAAAAGAAGGTACTACAAAACCATTTTTTATTTTATTTGTAATTAATTACTGATGATTTTTTTAAAGAATTAACATAATGATATGCTTCTATCCTTGTTCCTATGTGTTTACTAGAACCCTAAAAATCTGCATTAGTAAGTATTACACATACTTTCCATTCAACTGATGTTCCTTCAGGGCTCTGCAGCACAGGCTTCTTACTGAACTCACAGTCTTACAGTTATTTCAAGCCTGTAAATAAGGGGGTTTGGCTAAAAGCTGTCATCAGACCACCTGCAGAAAGAAACATTTAATAGAAACATAAACCTCATCTGAGTTATACAGAAACCCTACAGCAGCAATAAATTAAAAAAAAATAAATGTAAATTATATGTATCAGAGAAAAAGCAGAGTTTAGACATGAGACAAAGCCTGCTGAAATCAGTGAAGACCCTCAGTCCATTTTGGATCAGTCCCTTGGCATTGCAGAGGAAGCTCAGCTTGTGCTCCAAAACCAAGTTTGCTGACATTTTCTAGAGATAGATGGTATTCATTCCTCCTGCTCTGAGTTTGTAACCCCATTTCCCCATTTTTCTGCACTTGAAGTCATTTACCTCCATGTTGCCATGATGCTCGTTTTTGAAAATGCGCCACTCATGGGAGAAACAGGAGCTGCCTACCGGAGCTCAGACCAGACACTGTCCCTCCCCAAAAGCACCTTAACAACTCTTCTTCGACCACTGAGTGCCTTTCTGCACTGTTGCCACTTGGTATGTTGATAGACATACGAGCTTCTCACTCTTAAGAGTTACTGCAGCCTATTTTAATTAGCCATCCACAGGTTTATCTGGGTTTTACGGCTTCTACAAGGTAAATTTTGAACCAATCCTCCAAGGAAGGCACCAGGGTATTAGTGTGCATGGATTGCCTTTCTAACGAGGTAGACGCAGCCTCCTCAGGGCAGTAAGACCAGGTCTGGAGCATGGACAAAACTGTGCAGCTCTGGGCCACCTCGCAGCCTCATTTTGCAGGACAAAACCAACTCTGGAAAAGGTCCTCATGCACTAACCAATTCTCTAATACGCACATGCAGAATCTGTGTGCATTAACAGTAAGTATCAAAGACAAGGAGGAAAAATGTCAAGATGGGAGTTTTTGAAAGGCAGAAAAAGTTCTTACTGTAACTGTGGTTTTGTATTCTTGAAAGAATAGAGAACAAACCAGGACAAATCTTTTTTGGTATCACCTGCTCCAGCCAACTCCTAGCTACTCCAAGGACTGCTCTGTCCCATTATGCAGTTCCCTGTTGTCCTTTTCAGCAGAGAACAATATTACAGGTGAGTGAATTCTGAAGAGCTCCAAAGTTATGAAATATTGTGTTTGATTATCCTTCACTGTTTTCTTTGTAATCTTCTTTTTTTCCTCAGGGTTTATTTTCCCCCAGATCTTCCAACAAAATTATTATCCAGATTTCTTTGGAGAGATTTTTCTTTCTGTCAAACTCTGTTTCAAAGATCCTTAAAAAAAAAAAAAATTCCAAAAAACTGTACTAACAGATACAGCCATTGTGCAATTTTTATAGAGATGTGTTTTCTTTAATCAGTGCTTTTACATTCATTGGAAATAAAAAATCTGTTTACTACGCTGGGGGAATTAAGCTCCGAAGAGATTGTTTTAGTTCTCTTTGTTTATGATGATTTGTTAGCTCTTGACTGCAGAAATAATTTTGTTGTTTACATTAATCTATGGTGGCAGTATTAACTTCACATCATACATAAATATAATTATTGATCATTACCAGCTGTAATTCAGTGTTAGAATTACAGATTTACATAATTGTGCTATTAAGTGTAAACTTGAACTTCATATCTGGGGTCACAAATAACTGGAGGCAGTAGAAACAGAAAATTCTGATTATATGTCATTCATATTTTAATATATGCTGTTGCAATTTTGATCAGTGTTAATGTAAATATTTTTATGTGCTATGCAGCAATGAGATGCTAATGGCTAGAAATTACACCAATATTGATCTAGCTAATAAAATGGAATGCATTAGTAAGAGAGGATATTTATTATCAGCTCCAAAAATTACTATACATCATCTGCCCAAGGAAAATTTCCTCCATCAAAGTTTGAGATGGCATTCTTGCTGGAAATGGTGTAAAGGTCTTCTCAAGCAAAAATCAAACAGTCACAGGCTAACTTGTTTTTGCTGTTTGCATCTTTTCCACTGATAAAGCTTCACAGAGGGGAACAAGCTGTGTAAAGGGGCTCACTTCTGCAACACGTTTCTTCTCCCTGTGTAATCTGCACATAAAAAGATACTCCGGGAGGAACAGTCAGTACAATGGGCCTTCTCCAAAAACTCTTCCACTGGCATTAGGGGGATGGATGTACATATCTGCAGAGATCCACGTCTTACTAATCATCTCCTGCAAAACCTGGGAACTCAGTTTCACTCTTGGACGCGATGTGGTGAGAGGTGTTGCAGGATACAGGGCTGCATCAGTTCCTCATCCAGACATGTCAGATATGTGGTCATATAAAACCACACACCAAAACCAGATGGACAGCTACATATTACAGAAAGAATTTTCTGATTAAGGAGGAAGGATGGCTTAAACTAAGGATTTGTGTACAATTTGACCAGATTGTCCAAATTCAAAGATCTTCAGAGCTTTCCAGACTTTATCCTTTGGGAAACAAGCCACATGCAAGAAATTTAGTTTTCCAAGCAACTGGAACAAGCTCTGGACTTCCACAGGGAGTGGTTAACTTGTCATCATTTGCTGCACTTATGCTAAATAGAATATTAATAGAAACTCTGCTGAAGTGAACACTCCTTGCTGGCAAAAGAGGTGGACCAAATCCATTGAAATGAGCATGTTCTTTCCGTCTGGTAGTGCCACAAATTTGCGCTCAAACAAGCAGTTCTTAATCCAAAATGCATCATTAATATACAATATAAAAAATGGAAGACCACTCAGTGAAACTAATGTGCCAAACACTCTGATAACTTCTCTGGGAAGGAGAATACGTTAAAATGTCAAACCAGTCCTCATTCAGTACTGTGTATATTGCTTTATTTGAAATATGTAAATAAAATACCACAAACTGGAATAGCTTATCAGTTTTTCTCTGGGGTGATCTACTCTAACCCATCTGTTTATGAGATTGTATTTATCCTGGCCAGCGCATCGAGAGAGAAAATGCTAACAAAATCAGGCCCTGATAAACTCAATGGTATCACCAGGATGTGCACGAGTTTAGAAAATGGCTTTGTGGTAGAACTGCGACAAAGGCTTGGGTTTGATTTTGAAAGTGGCAGATGATCTTACGTCTGAAGTCCTCACCGTTACAGGCCTGCAAGAAATAACAACATAGTTTTAATAATTTGATACATGAGTCCTGCTACTTTCAGGAATTAGCACTGTTTGATACCAAAAGTATCCTGCAACGTTTAAGTGTACGAATGTGTAATTAATTTCGGTGTCAATGTGAGTATATTTTCTCCATTAAATATTAAGAATAAAGCATGTTATGACTTTCCAGACAAAGGTCTCAGGTGGCAATTATTTAGTTTGTAAAGCCTTTTTCTGCTCCATTCAATAGAAGAATCCTTAGTCCTGTGTATATACGTGTTTCCTGATCCATAGGAATCTATAAGGGCTATTGGAATTTCTGTCCTATGTTTGTATATAATATCAATAATAACTTATTCAAGCCTTTAATTGTGCTGAACCTTCTTGAGGCATAATAGCAACTACCCCATGCAGTTTTACATTGTCTGGAAGTCATTCATTTCTCTGAAAGTGTCTTTTAGCCCCACAAAAGCACTTTCAGAACACTAAGTCTATCAGAAAAGCTATGCTCACCTGATATTGTCACTCTTCAGCTAACTTTTATGCTCAGGGAGCAGACAGAGAGGTAAATTATAATATAGAAATATATTATATTTCTTCTTGTGTTATTAAAAGCAACACCAGAAACAAGTTATGAATGGCCACAGTAGTTCTCCACAGTCACCTAATTGTCTTGGAATCTGAAAAATACAGTTATAAGGAGAACTGAGATAGTACAAGCACTGCAAAACTTATCTGTCCCCTAGTGAAAGCCGTTTTGCAAAGATGTATGGCAGAGATAACTTCAGAATCAAATCCAGTGGTGGAAACTGCCAAGAAAACTAAAACAATGGCAATCTAAAGCATCTGAAATAGATGTAAGGGGTGACTGTTTCAGCTGAAGTCCTATCATTCATAGAGGAATGACTATGAATGCTAAAAGGTTTGTACAAAGAGCCGTGTTGGAGGATGGAGCACAGAAGCTACAGTCCTCAGACACTAGGTTGTATCATTCTTTGGTAGAGCTTTTAGACTGTGTATATAATTAAGGAATCAGTATATATTCCTTTCCAAAGTTGTTTTTTAGAATTTATTCATGCTTTTGGATAAGATACCATTTTAAAAGATCCGATGTTGTGAGGAAAACTAAGAGCACATCTGCTTGCCTTACTTGTCCCTCTATAGAATATTATTTTACAAAATCTTGCTACTCTGCCACCAAAAAGTCAATCTTGATTAATCTTCTGGAAAAAATATTTCCATAGAATTTTTTTCTGCAGAAAGAGGAGTGTGGTTCCTACATTTATGAAACAAAAAGAGTGTGTTGACACATTTAGATAAATACTGTTAGATTCTACTAAAGGCATTTCCTAGCACTGCCAGGTTTGTGGTCTACACAGGCTGAAAAAGACCTGTCAGATGTGCCATGCATAAAAGACATCAAGGAAAAGCAAAGAGCAAAAGCATGTGTCTTAAATGCTTGATATTGACACATACTTTTAATTGGGATCTGACTTCTCCAGTTATAAAGATCTTTTGTTATTACGTAATTTAATTCCGTCAAGGCAGATTCAGGTTAGTGGATGGCCATCTCCAAAAGGTAAAAGTTTCTCTCTCTTATCCACACATCATTGTAGATATTTATGATGTTTCATAAAATTAACAGAATACCTGGCTAGAAAAACAGCATTTTACTACAGCAGTTTAAGAAAGATTTTCTGCTTACACTTGCCTAGGCTTTTGCATTGTCTCACCAAAGATGATCTTCTTATACTGTTGAGTTTGCAAGTCTGGGGTTTTTTTCCCCATCTAGAAACTGGACTGTGAAAAAAACGTCATTCCAAAAAATATTGTGAAAAGACATGTTCCACCATGCATGGTCAAGACTCTAATCACTGTCCTGAAAGGAGCAGATTCATGTTTCACTGCAAATTTCAGTGAATCCCCATTTGAATTTATCACCTGAATTTATGTTTTTGAAAAGAGGAGCAGTCTTGAGATAAAGTACCATCAAATAAGATGAAAAGTAAGTAGCCCGTTCTAAGTGTTGGCAGGACTGATACTCATATGATCTATTTATTGATCACAAATATGGATAACTATGGTATTTAAAAAAGGGCTGGAAATTTAGCTTTATGCACCCTCCTCTAATGAGCTAGAATACTCTCAGCTGAGCAGCTCTTTCTTGCCAGAATCTGTGACTTGTGCAAAGTTGCATAGGATTGCAGCTGTATATAAAAGTATAAATATTTTTAGGGGAGTCAGTGGAAACAGAACAAGATTGATATTTACTCTTTGATATGCTATGAAATATGTCTAAGCCCATGAATATATATTTCATGTTTTAAATACACGTATATATGCATTTAACTAGTATTGTCTTCAAAAGTCAGGGATTGTTTAATAAAATCTAGTTCAAAAGCATGATCTCACCAGCCAGTTAAATATTATACATGAAGCATAATTTACACGTAAGTCAGTACTGAGTGCACAATGTATTAAATAACGTCTTGCATGGTGTAGCTTTCCCTCCACGTGTGTATCTCAGCCCGCAGCTTCCATTCTGATTGCGGTATCTGGGCTTCTGAGTATAATATGTTTATCCTTCACCAGTTTCCTGTTTGCAGTCCTGTATACTCAGAATTAATAACTACTTTTATTGAACATGTAACTCTGTAGAAAATATAAAAGGAATGCTGTATTCAAATTATTACTTCATATAGCAATGTTTTTAAGATGTTTCCACTCCAGTCATGAAAATGGTATAACTTGATGTATTTCTCTCTTCTTCATGGGTTCACCATGGACACGCACATATGTCAAACAGCTATCTGCAGTTATGTCCTATGGCTTATATTCTCTCGATACAACGAACATCCCAGAGCTCCAGCAACCATCTCGTTTCTTCTCCACTGCTTACTCACAAAAAACCAGCATTGCTGCATCTTCTGCACTACATTTACTTCCTACATGCCCACATTTTTTTGGTGATGCTTCATGGAGAGAATTCCTTTGGTTTTCCCTTGTCAATTTATTTTGGGAGGAGATTTTAAGATTGACATGGAAGGAGTATCTAAATGAGAACTAGCCAGAGATGCAAATGCCACCACAGGAATACCAGTTCAACATTAAACATGAAAGATCAGATCTGTGACAGCCTCTTTTATTTTGAAAAAAAAAAAAAGAGAGAGAGAAGAAAAAACAAAAACAACTTTGCTAAAACCTCTCTGCGGTGTCCTTTTGTCCATTTCAGATTAACAGGTGCCTTGTGTTTTTCTCATACCAAAACGGCTCAGAGGCTGGAAGCACTTCAGATATATTCCATCCACAAACAGCAAGATGCTTCCACAGTACTAACTGTGACTTTTCACCAGAAAGAAGCCTCAGGAACTCTATTGCCTTGTATTGATAGGTTCCACCTGGCACCTGTTGGTTAATGAACTCATCTAAGCAAAGTAATAATTAAAAAATTGCAAATATGTTGTATAGTCTTGTAAAAATAGTAATTTGTAAAAGGTGCTAAATGTTTTCCGTATTTGGTTCAAAATAATATCTGAATATTAATGTCTGACATTTTCCTGAAGATATGAGCTTCACTTAAATTCTTTTCTCCCCTCTGGTTTTGTTTGCTTGTCAGACTTTGGACAGTACAGCTCAGAAACTTTAAAAAAAAAAAAAACAACCAAAAAAACAAAAGGACTGAACATTTGTTCTTGACATTAATTCTGATGTTAGGTCAGTGTTTTGCACAGCTGTTCACACTTTGTAAAAGCAAAGTTTCTCTTCTGATAGGAACAATGCATTTTAAGCCTACATTTTGCTGGAGATTTAGATGTGTGAATCAGTGTGCAGAAGATTTAAAGACGTGAAATCCAACACAATAGCTGAAAGTGAAAGGTGAAAGGTCACACAAAGCTTAAACTGTAGAAAAAGAGAATTAAACTTTAGAAATACACTCCTAGAACTGAACTAAATAGAAATTAGCACTCAGAGAAAAACAATGAAAAATAGTCTGTATGGAAATATTTTATACAGTCCAGATTTTGAATCCAGGAACTGATTAAAGCATGACATTTTTTCATATGTATTAGTCTTATTACTCTGCATCCAATGGCATACTTATCCTCGTGATACAGAGCAGAGGAATCCTGTTTGGTAACTTTTCCTTTTTTTTTTTTTTTTTTTTTCTATAAAACACATAGATCCACTAAATTAGATAGTAAATTAGATAGACTTTAGATAGACTTTAGATAGACTTAGATAGACTTTAAAATTAATATTTTATACTTGGAGAGTTAAATATTTTTTTATATAAAATAGTATGATGGAAAATAGTGTTTCTGTTAAAGCAGAACAGTCTAGTCCAATGGATAAAAGTGAAATTTTGCAATATAGAAACCATTTTTTCGCTCTTTTTCCTTTTTTTTGATAACTGCCTTTTTTCTTTCTAAGATTTAAAAAGAAACCTCAAAATATCTTTTAAAATACTGCTGTATATTTTCCAGCCTGAAGAGAGGTAACTGAAAACTTACAAGAAAAATCTTAAGAAGATGAAAGAATCTTTTTATATTTATTCATTCACCCAGTTCCTGGGATTTCTGAATCAAAATTTTAGAGAACTGCACTTGCCTTTCCTTCATTCTGAAACTTTCCTTTTTAGTTTTTCATCAGATTACTCTTCTGCTTTTGAGTTAGTAATGCCACCTGATATCAGGAATAGGGTGAGAATATGTATGTTAATGTTTGAAAATTTCCTTTATTTCTTTGAGTGAATCATAAAACTGAATAAGAAAGTTGTTTAGTTACCTGTTTTTGGCTAGGTGGTCATGGCAGCCATCCCAGCATAGAAAGTTAGGGTGAATCACACTGCAGTTATATCATGAAGATTACAAAAACACAGCCTGTAGAAATGCCCTCTACATGCATCTATGGCTGCATTTAACCATAGACCACAGAAAAATAAATGCCAATTGCCTCAACAAGTCTTGCACAGGAATCTGACTGAGGTAATTCTACCAACTACTGCTGTTTGAGAAATATGATTATCTGATTGCTAATACAAAATATAGAAAATGTAAGGTGTGCTGCATCTGACAGCAGAGTTTTCTTGCAAGATTGCAGTACTCTGAACTGTCAGACACTCCATTTGACTTCACCAGACAACACAGCATATAATTTGGACCTTACACAAGTAAATTAAAACCACATTGCTTTTGTTTTCCACAGGCTCTTTTGTTTTCTCCTCATTAGTTTTGCCTCCATTTTTAATCTGATGGAAATGGCTTTAATCACAGGAGGCCACACCCTCAGCTGTACTAGATTTGTGCTTAGCACAGCTGAAGATAATGAGTTTGGAAAAGTGGCTTTAATTTCTTTCAGCTCCCCATTCCCCTACCATGAGCAGGCCCAGGATGTGAGCAGTTAAATTAGTGGTAAAGCTGAGGTCCTACAGGCTGGCCACAAATCTGGGTCCCGTGGCCTTGGCATGCTCCTAGGGAAGCATGCTCTGCTCAGGGTCATGTTTTGGCTCATGACCCAGCACCCTCTGCAGGAAGATCTGAACCCAATGGTGTGAAAATAGTTTGGGTGGTTATCCAACTAGGGAGCCTTCACTAGGTTTGTACACGTTTCTGTGTCCCACCTGGTGGGCTTTTGGCCATTCCTTGTATGCATCGCTGAGACAAAACACTTTTGCCAATGTCAAAAAACAAGTTTCCAGCTAGAACGCATCATGAAGGTACATGCAAGCAATTTATGTGGTACATCATTGCATAAACCTTTGTTATATGCAGTATTAATACGTTAAATAACCCATTTACTTGTTTGGAAGCAAGCTTCTTGGCAATGTAGTTACTTGAAAAAGAAAAATCAAAGCTAAAGCAGGTGGTTGTTGTTTGGGTGTCATTTTTTTTCCCCAAAACAAAATTTTATTGGTACCGTTAGGGTTTAGTGGAAGATAACTTGAAACTAGAAGGCAATTTTGAATGGAAAACTTTTTTTTATTATTTGCCTTTTTCTGTAGGGGGAAAAAAAAAGTCAATCTGAAAGAAGAAAAAGTACACAGTGTCCTCTTTCCAGAGCGGAGGGATTGATGCCTCACAAGTGGTTTTGTGGGGTATTTTTAACCATGGTTTTGGTGTGGCTCCATGGCGGTTTTTTGCCTTAGAATGTACAAAAATGCGTAATGCCTAGGAAAGCACACACCCAAATACTCCATTTGGGATGCCTTTCAACCTCTGCTTGCCCTTTTGAATAGGGGAACGACCAGGCATTCATAAGAGGATCCAACATTGTCCTTTGTCTGGCAGCACAGTGGGGAGCCCTTTCTCTCCGCACCAAAGATGGGTCTCTCACCCTCCGCAGACTTCCCCCATTCCTTTTGCTTATTCCATCCTTTCCTTTCCCACATTGCATCTTCACACAGGTGTCTTTTGTGTGTCCTCCCTCTTTATAGGGAAAAGGCAACCACCATTTACCTGTAATCTATTTTTAGTGTCCGAGGTGTTATGCGCTACTTTTCGGTTCAGTTTTTCCAAGGCAAGGAGTAAGATTTAGGGGATGACTTTTATGAAAACACTTGAGATTCTGGCTTTGGGCCTTTCCCTGGGTCATTTTCTGCAACTATATAATATGATTCAGGAACTCTGGTTTGAAAGCTAGCACAGTGAAAAGAAGTTTCACAAAAATAAAAATAATTTGGTATAAAAATGTAATGGGAGTAGCGACAAAAAAAAAAAAAAAAACAAAAGGAAAATAGCAAGATGGAGTAACTGTATTCTAATTCATTATAACAGGAGAGCAGAATGTTACTGTTCAGAGCAGATTTTTTTCTTCCTCTCTCTTTCTCTGAAAACCACCTCTGCAGGTTTCTCCAAACTCTACACCCCTTTGTGGAGCAATAGCTTCTGACTCCAGCTCTCCTTAAACCAGAATACTGGTGCACTTTTCTTGTAGCAAATGGTGACCAGTCCAGTCCATTCCAACTAAATGCAAATAACTTGCAAGACCTAAAAACAGACAGACCAATGCATGAATGCAGTCACTGAAAGTAGGCTTTCCAAAGCAAAATACTGTATATATTTAAAGGGCAAAAGGAGTGCATAGCAATGAAGAATTTTCTATATGACAGATAGCTCCTATGCTGCATAAAGTCTGGAGAAGACTGGATGTTCCTACATCTGTGCCCGCCCCTATAATCTTTGAGTCTCTCAGATTGCTGTCCAACAACTGATGTTTTTTCACCCACTTCAAAGTTCTTTGTTTCAGCATCCCTGCCTGTAGGCCCCTTGAGGATACAAGTTCCAGCTATACCCTTGTGAAGACAGCCACACAATAACACTCCACGGGATGAACAATAAACTGGAAAGGAATGACATCTGAATTTGTCCAGTGGACCTCAGTAAATGAAGCTATATGTAAGTTATTGTTCCATTTCCAGTCCACGAGTGGGCTACTCTGCTCCTCTTGGAATTAACCACAAGTCAACATTAAGCAAACAACACAAAACCACACAGCTGGAATATGTAGTAAGCGTAACTACTGCAAATATTTTAGGTCCATTGCAAGAGGTAATTAAGGCATTGCAGTGAACTGGGGTATCTACTTGCTAGTTGCCCATGCTGTCTCAGATCTATGACTTCTGGATAACTTATCCAGGATAACTTATCCCTCTTTATCTTCTAGTTTAACTTGAAAAAAATACAGTGGAATGATTTCCAGTCAGACTTTAACATTTTAGTCTTTCAATAGTTTCATCTGATAGATTGATAAACTTGTACTTGGAAGATTATGGAATGAACTGTTGTTGACCAATGATAATGAAAATGTTTAAGAGTTGTCCATACTCTTAATAGTTCATCTGCACAAGGAGAGCCTTATTTGGTATTAATTGCTCGTATGATGTAGCTTAAGCCCTCTCACAAAAACATACACTAAAACCCTTAAGAACAAATACTTTTACCAAAATAAGAGTCTAAACATGGGTTTATATCATTATAACTGTATCTGCTTAAATTTTTAAGAGAACTTTCCTGTGCAGACAAGATTTTTGTGCAAAAACTCAAATTTAAACCTTCTATCTCATTAAATATGGCCTTTTTCTTTAACACTTTTCTTGCTTCTCAAAGACATGGTAGTTAGGCAAGTTATTCTTCCAGGTCCTCTGTCTTATATACAGCCTCAGGGTTATTAGTACAACCTGTGTTGACTGCTCACCCCTTTAGTAAATTGAGTAATACAGCGAAGCAGCCAGCAACAAAAACTGCCAGTGATTTTCTAAAAGCAGAGGACAAAAAACTAAAAATGACCAATAAAAACAGCCAGCAAAGTGCCTATCTTAAGGTCTTACTTAGGTCTTAGACTGAAATAGCAAAGCAGAAAACAGTCTTGATGTGGCTACACAACAGCTTGGGTGGAGTGAAATTACTAAACATGAAATTGCATCTGCCCAGGTTCTTTTCCCGTGATATCTGGGCCTGAAATGAGGATCATTCTTCAGGATGGGCGCGAAATCTCTTAAATGGTATATGTAGAGCCTTGGTGATGCAAATATGTTCCATATGTGTTCAAGTGTCTTCTTTGGGAATCATTCACACCATCATTCACAATGCCATCGACTCCAGAACTGGCTGTTCATGTTCATCATGTAAATCAAGATAGTGGTTCTAAATGGGGATGAATGGGACCTACCCATAGCCAGTAAATATCATCCCATCTTGAGATTCTTTTTTGCATTAATGGAAAATGCACAAATTTCTATTCTTATGTGGGAGCACTTCATTTTACAGCAGATGGCACTATATAGTACATCCTACTGTGCTTTGCACTTTGCTTAAAATACCCTTTTGCCAACTTGACTTGGAAAACATGTTAAGTGTGACACAGAAAATCTTTGGATGATCTGCAAAAACAGGAAACATTCTGACCGTGCTGAGGAAGAATAGCACGAGGTTCCCATCTCACTAGAGGCAGGAAATTCCAATCCACGAGAAGTATTTATTCTGCCATAAAAATATACTTTATGAATTTTTAGTGCTCTAATTCTTTATAGAAACCCTTGTTGTTGGCTGGAGTTGGACACAAGTAGGCAAGAATCACTGTTCTAATTCCCTATGTGTTTTCTTGAAAAAAAGTTTACTCCTTCAGCCTTCTGAGGATACACTGCCACTTACAACCAGCCCTGGGTATTGAGGACTAGCAAACCTCTACCTGGAAGAAGACTGCAGCTTGCCAAAGCACATTTCCCAGGTAGAGTCGAGATCTCGGTTTGTGCTGTGGTTGAGCTCCTGATCCCGCACACTGACATTTAAAGTGTCCGTGGAAAACTTTCCCAACACGTACACAACTACTCAGAATAGCAGCTGTGTAATAAAGGAGGTTAATTCCAGTAAGGGGACTTTGGATGCTACTCAGTGTGGGGAGCTTGGCACAAGCTGGTAGAAAAGCTCTAATTTATTCAAACACTCTTTGGGGCCATGAAGCAGCCTCCAATCTGAAGAGAGCAATGCCAGGAGAGAAACAATACTTCTGAGTCACACCCTGCTTTCTTCTTGGTTGTACTTCTAGAAGGTGCAGGGATGGCTTAGAGGTCCTCAGGTGTTATTCAGGTCACTGCACCAAGCCTTGCCTTTGGTAGCTAAAGCTAACTGCCAACCTAGGTATGAAAAAACTAAACTCTAGCAATGGAATTGGGGGTTAGGGTAGCGTTTGGTTTTTTTGTGGTTAGAGGGAACTGGGATGGTAAAAAGTGTTCAGAATTCTAGCTGTAAGTAAACGATTGTCAGCTCAGGTTTTGTTTAACTTCCATTCACTGAAATAGCACCAAGTTTATCTCTGTTGTTCTCTCTTCATTTCCCCCTTACTCATTTCTCATTAAGAAACTGGCATTAATAAAACACATTTGTCACCGCTTTTGCCATTTCTTGAGCCCCTAGACCTCTTGGCTGAATAGTTGCAAGCAGATTTGGAAAGAAAAGTAATAGCACCATGATTTTGCCAGAAGTTATAATTCCTATCATGACTCTGAACCTGTGAAATTTTTGAAAGGGAAAGAATGTGTGCTGGCAATAGTACTTGATCTCTGTTTCAAGAGCAGAGTGGAAACCAGCCCCCCATGGGCTGCAGGTAGACATCACGGAGAGGACGGTCTCTATAAGCAAAATGCTGCAGTCCCTCCCATCCCCTCCTCCCTGTCTGAAGGTACAGAAGTGGATTTCAAAATTAGATTCTGCTTAAGTAACTTCCAAAGCTCTCATTTAATCTGCAGGCTTGTACACTTCACAACAGCTTAGGGTCGGGCCTCTAGTTTTGTGCAGTCTTTTTCTGTTTGTTTTTTTTTTTAGAGTGACTTCTGCCTTCATGAAAGCGTGAAAAAGTATATATACGTATACATTTTACATATATATATACACACACAGAGCATGTATATATAAAGAATCCCTCTCCCTCTTTATACCCACACTACACACAATTGCACACCAGAGCAGGTGTTGCAGTATTATTTTGATAGTAAATGTAGCACATACAAATGTCATTATTCCGTTTGGTATTTCTGGAGGAACAAGATGCACATTTCCCAGGGAAAAGTAAAAAGTGCTAGATGAGCACAGAAAACTTTCAGCTGTTCCCCAGTAACTGAGTTTTCATTTCTCAAAAAGTAAATTTCAAGTGTCAGAGATCTAGCAGCATCCCTTGTTATTCTGTATATAAAGGCCTTAATTTTACGGTGATTTTTGCTTTATTCCTTATGGAGTTAAAATGTGAGTGGGGCTCATTCTGCTCCAGTAATGTCAATGAGATCTGTAGATGCACAGCCACCATCCCAGCACCAGGATGCCTGGGGCCAGGGCTCCTCAGAGCAAAGGTTCTCCAGTTTGGACAACAAAACATAACCCTCACAAGTTTCCCAGTGCATGTTGACCAGCAAGGGACTCTCAGAAATGGGGAGCGTTCAGATCTGACCATGCAAACATAGAAAAGGAAACCCAAATACTCACTGCTGTAACATGGACTGAAATATCAGAATATCAAAAACTAGGAGGTGAATACCGTTTTTTTCAGCCCAAATCCAGTCCCAGATGGATGAGATAAATTAATATTTTTGCAGTTGTATGGTCAGTAGACGAGCGTGATGTAGGATGAAGGCTCATGAATGCTGCAGATAACGTAATCTGTAATCTGCCCTTTTTTAGCCCAGTTCAGTGTTGCTGAAGCATTGTTCTCCAAAGTTGCACTACTGTTACACGTAATTTGAGCAAAAAAGAATGTTCTTCAAAGGCATTGTTGTTCTACCGCGAACAACGTGTACTTTTGCGCTGCGTACACTGCCTGTCAGTGCTCTGCACATCAGCAGGTACAGGGTGCACTATGGCATTTAGAAATGAATGGCTTCTCCTGGATTCCTACCCTTGTGCAAGCCCATGGTACCAGGTATATGTGAATGGGAAAGATCTATGGGTGATTAAACATCTGCTTGTATAAACACAGTGAAAATAAATTTAATGCAGCACAAAGGTGTATCTGTGAAATGCATGAGGCTTTGCAGGAAGGTATGTATGTTGGGCTTGTTTGTGACCTACTTACATATGTAGTTACTTGATTCTGCAATTGCACCAGTTTCCCCTTTATATAATACAGTGAGTGAGCACAATTTTAAGGCACATCTTTGTACTTGTATTTGAAAACATAATCTAAAATACCAGTGTGTGAGCTCCATATTAAAATGCACATTTACAAGCATTAAAATAAATGCAACAGTGCTCACAAAATACTGATTTATTTTAATCATTAATAGTTAAAACTCCCTTCCTCTTTCTCATGATCCTCTCTTCATGTATAAGTAATATAAGATACTTATTTTAAAGAAACCAAGTCTATACTTGTTGACCAATATAATTTGATTCTTCCTGATCCGGTAATATTTTTTTCAAATAATCACTTTTTGCATATTTTCTAAAAGTAACTTTACATTTTAACTAGACATGGGTTTAATCCTCGGGAAGACTCCATGTGGTGTATGCTACCAAGCTGTGCTCTATTGAATTTCTGTGAGCATGGCAACTTCCATAGAGAGATTTATCTGACAGCCCTGTAAAAATATGCTGAGCTCTTGTTGACTGGACTTTTTGCAAATAGCCATAGGGACATTCTCTACTGTTTTTTAGAGCAGCTACACTTAAACGCAGCGTAAGAAATTAAATTCATTTCATATTAGATAATCCATGTATAGGCAAATAAGACAAGCTTTATTAAACGTTACAAAACAGCTGATAAAAAGCTAACAGCATAACAAATTTTTCATGCCATTGAAGCCACTACAGCAGTCTTTCATTTGATATTTAATAACTATTTGATAAAATCGTATCACTTCTAGAACCCATAGGGAGAGAACACCTACCTGCTAGTCTGTAACACAGGGCCAGACTGTGGCAATGCTACCTTTCACTGGGGCATTTTATTCTATCATTCTGGATTTTAATGATGGACTTCCCTAAGATCTGCATTGTTTATTAACCCTTCAAGCAGGCGCCTCGCAGGCTGGTTAATGTGGCATGGGTCACCTTTCAGCTGAGTCCTGAGATGGGGAAGCAGTGAGGAGTAATCCAGCAATACCCTGCAGCACTCGCAGGGTGAAATAAATTAATTTTCAGCAGGCCTACGAATTTTACTTTTAATCAAGCTAAACAGGGAATACATCTGGTTATTTAATTCAGTTCTCCACATCGCTGGACAAACGGGAAGCCAAAGGTTACTCAGAGCAAGTGAGTACTACAGCCACAGTGGAAGTAAGGTAAATTAGCCCACACAGGAACAGTATTACTGCAATTAGACTTCTAGTATTACCTCAAGCTAGTTTGCCAATTTGAGAATCTCTAGATTATGCTGCAGACACTTCTAACTGCAACGTGGATATGTCCCTAGAGCTACAGTGTATTAATGTGTCCCTCTGCACAGCAATGGACTTTTGCAGTCTCTCTCCGAGTCATTTAGGCTATAACTAGAGGTTATTTATTCAGATTAGTTACCAATGACCTTAATTTAACCCATATTTTAAATATATTTACCATTAAACATCAACAATTCAAATCACTAATAATTCCAATGCAACTGTAAGAAAGAACAAATGCAGCAAAGCTCTGAGGCTCTTTCACTATCTATTGCATCAAAGAAAAAAAATGCAGATTAAGACCAAGACTGGTCTGCCACAAAGAAAAGCAAGCAATAAAGGAGTTGTTTCTAATCACTGAGGAAAATGGCTTGTTTTCTTTCTTACTTTCATTTTCCATGTGTAACTTTTCTAATAGTTGTTTGGCCTCATGATGTGATTTCTAGAGGCACAGATTCTTTTAACAAAGGGTTATAAATGAACCGTGTGCAGAAAGCATCAGCTTTCTGTATTTAAATCACTTACCAGCCAACAATGATAAAGAATTAGGTTTTCCATTGTAAACAGCTCTGTTTCCAGGCTTTATTGGTATAAGGACACCCTTCCAAACCCAAAGAGAAAGACAAGAAATTACCTTCTTTGTCAACAGTTACACAGAGAGAACCTGAAGTCCCTTCTATGACAGGCTGCTAGCTCTGAAGCTTAATGATGAATATTTAAATGTCAAGATCAACAATTTTAGCTGAAATATTCAGCTCCGTTCTTCTTCACTAATGCTGAATTTAATAGGAGTTGAAAATTTAATTAGTGCCTGCTGTAGCTAGATCAATTGATGAAAGTGATTACATGGTTTGTTTACTTATGACAAGAGAGAACCGGGATCGGTGATTGAGGAGGTCCCATCTACTTCTGTGTTCCTTAATATCAACAAATGTGTATGTTTATACCATGACTGTAATGTATTGAGACACCAGTAATAGGATGGTGTTTCTAACATGCATATGGTACATGCAAGACACAAGAGAAGGTGGTTGTTGACAAAGTGAGAAAATAATGTCCCCAAATGTTATGTTTGTTCTACATACCCCTATGCAGCCACCGAAAGATGATAGTGTAGCTCTATGCTGGGGCTGAATACATCAGTCATCTCAGCTTTAAATCCCAAATTCTCTTACCTCTTTTTAGTTAGCAGAAGTCTCAACTTTCTCCCACTCTGCTATGACATTTGTGAATCTTCACCCCTAGCAACTCCTGTTTTGTAGCCTCACAAGTCTCAGTTGCATAATTCTTTCACTCATTGCCGCTTTTCAGTTAATGAAAATCTTAGAAAGCTTAATTCATTTGAATTTTCTACAGAATTTAGATCTAGCGTGACTCAGAAATCTGTGGGCATTGCTACACTATTTAAATCCTACATACAGTGAAGTACACGTTGTTTTGGTTACAAGAAAGCAGTCCAATATTAACTCCTCTATGGCTTAATTTCATGTTTAGCACTCTTTCTGTCAATACACAGAAAATCTCTAGTCTGTCATCACATTGCTTGGTTTGTGTCCACATACTGGGAGCTCCAAAACAGTGGTCAACATGCAGCTAGTGAGATGCCAGCCACTTCAAAGCACTAGATGGCCTGGCAGGACATATTTCTGTCAATGGTGATATACATGTTGGCAGCTGCTGGCGATAGGAATATCTGGCAGGGAAAGAAAAAAAAAATACACACAGAAGAATTAAATGGAATCCCTGTCATTTACTCTTTGCTTTCAGTATATTATAAAACAGACCAAAGAGACTGCTGAAGTTCTGGTAGAAGAACAGACATTAACGTAATTCTGAATGCACAGTTTCCAGGCAGGGTATGGATTTATTAGCTCTGTTCACACTGTTCTGCAGAGTTCAAGGGACGAGCCATGGAAGAGGCTGGCCAATGCTAGGAAAGCAAAGGCAAGCTAAAGGAGGATATTTTTTTTTTTCTGAAGCCAGCAGATGATGTTACATATGTTTTAAGATGATAGTAGATGCTTTAAAAAATGTAGCTGTTTCTATTGACATGACTATGGCACCAGGATACCTGGAAGTTCTAACGAAATATGAGGTATGATAACAAAAATAAAATTATTGTACTAAAAAAGGTACACATAAGTGATTTCCTTACAACCTCTCTTTTACAGTTTTTAAATTTCCTCCTGGGTTGCTTCCCCCCCCCCCCCCCCCCCCCCCCCCAGTTTCTTTTTTGGCATGTTTTCACATCAAGAATATTTAAATAATTCAAGGGGGGGAAAAACCTAAATGTCTTAATGAAATTAGCTCTGTTGAATTCAAATCAATACTAAAAAAAATCACCACCAACTGGGAAGACATCAGGCCTAGGGAATTTGAACAGATACATTTCAATGAAAACCATGACTAAAAAGATGTCTGTTCTGAGCAATCCCCCCCCCCCCTTTTTAGATTCAATCATTCAAAACAAATTTTGCATACTTTTCATGTGTATTTCAGTGTCTCCAATAGACAGAAATAGATAATGGATGAAACCACTGTCTGATGAATATTGTCCATAGATTATCACAAGCAACTGACTTGAATTAAAATGATGTTTGTACATGAGGATTTTTTCATTTCGGAGCAAGGTCTGTACAATAAGAAGAATCTGTGTATTTAATGCTGAGATTCAGAGATGAGAAAGCCCAACATGAACAGAGAGCTGAAAGTTCACAGGTCTTTAATTACTTGCCCTGTAGAAGAGCGTAAGTTGCATGGATTCTGCCCAGAATTGCTCTGTCCTCACTGTTTCCTTCATTTGGAAGCACTGCAATTAGTACATCGAGAAGGATCTGCTTTTCCCTTCAGGTAACTTAACTACCTTCATCCACAGCCCAACAGGTAAAGTGAGACACCCTGGTGGCCTTAAGCCCTTGACCAGGCTAAATTTGTCTCAGCATTCAGGGGAGCAGGCTTTGCTGCCACAGGGTGGTGATTGAATTGGAAACCCACTGCTTTTCAGCGGGGTTGTCTTGTACAACCCTACGGCCTTGGCTGCTGCTCCAATTTGCGGAGCCATCTCAAGGGACCAGGTTAATTGGTCATGCCAGGCATGTCAGGTTTGAGTGGGGCAAGCTGGGAAGGTGAGGTTTCTCCAGGTTTGTGGGTGAGCAAATGTAAACGAAAGCAGGTCACAGGAGGTCAAGGCCCATAGGGTGCAGAATGTCTCCTTGCACAACCTTCAGCAAACCTTCCTTTGAAAAGGCAAGGGTCAGTGTGGGAAGGCAAGGAGGAGACACCTCCCCCCAGGGTGGGAAGCAAAGGGCAGACCAAGGGCAGTAGGTGCCCTTCTTCTGCAGAGGTGCCTCCTACTCTGTAGTCCTTGGAACAGGGGCTGTCTCCAGACCAGAGTCTGTAGTTCTCATCTCTACCGTCACACGAAAAATGGCTGCCCCTCATCTTCAGCAGAGGCTGAGCAAGTTTGGAATCAGCTCCATGTGGATAAAGCACCTGGGCACAGCACAGAACCAACACACAGAAATTATGTCAGATTAGGTTATCCCCTACTGTTCCTGATGCTGGGATTTAGTCTCCTTGTTTGCTTTCCTGGGAGAACATTAATGTATAATTTCCATAATTAAAAAGTCAATATTTGACAAGATATACCTGGTACTTGGATTCTGTGTGCTTTCCCTCTTACTTCGCAAGTTATTTGCTCCCAGAATCATAAAAAGATTAAGTGAGATTAAGTAATACACATACAATTGGTAATGGCTTGTGCTCTTTGTTAAACAAATGAACATGACAAGTATGAGACAAATTTGGTCCTCTGGACAGAGCACTAGTTTGTCTAGGTCCTGCTAGGAAGCGCAAGAAAAATCCATGTCCATTGTTATTTCAGGCAAGCACTGAAGATGGAAATTTCAATTTTTACTTTTTCTTTTTTTTTTTAGTTGGTCAGTCTAAGATTTTGCATTCAGTAAGACATTTGCTTCAGGCTGCTGCTGTTTTTCAAAGTGGTTTGGCTGTTGCCAAGAACACAGATTGAAAGGTATATGGGTTTGATCACGTCATATCAAACAATGTACACAGCCCTTTGCTTGAAGGGTGTCTTGAAATTTGGCAGGTATCAGGGGGGTGCATTTAGGAGTGCTCATGAATGCTGATGCATATTTGCTCAAATTAAGACAACATGTAACCTATCTTAAAAATATTGAAAATAGTAAAAATTAGTTGTGGTATAAGGTCAGTATAGATCTAGCAAGTTGGCAGCTAAATGCTTTGAATATTTTGTCTTGAACTGGTATGCTCTATGGCAAATGGATATTTTATTCTGGTAAGAATGTAAATCCAACTGCTCTACATAGAGTCTGAGTACAGTCACCTGAAAATGATAGGGGGTACTTTATATTTGTATGGCTCATATAATCTGTATGTGTATAATTTTAGTGTATATTATGAAAATAAGTGCACTAATACCTGGGATTCACCTAGAAACTACTTTGAGATATGCTCCAGAGGACATTAACCAATTTATTACTTTATAATCAGTCCAGGGTTTCTATCTCTTCCAATAAATAAGGACTAAAACAGATAGTGGAAAAAATTAAATAAATGAAATACTGAGTAGTTACTCATCCATTGAACACCATTCATTTTATTAATTCAGTGAGGCTAAAGGTTTGGGTAATATACAACAGGTAAACTCGACAGATCCAGAGTTGCCTTCTAGGAAGTTTCTGAAAAGTGCATCTTCACAAAAATTTTGTTGCTTGTGCATACAGAGAAGGGTTAATTTATTAGGTGGTTCCTGGATGCAAGCACCTGGGATGCAGTAGAAAGACTCTCTTCTGCCTCTCCTCTGCAAGAGGATGGATGTAACTGTGAGTATACTTTTTCCTACCAAAACAACACATAGACCATACAATAAAACAGCAAAAACATTAAAAAAAAATAAAAAAATTACTGAGATGGGAGATGGAGTGCAGATGGGCATGAGGACTGCGCTGGCCAGCTGTGATGGGCTGTCTCTGAGAAGAACTAGTGCACAGGGCAGCCTGCTCCAGACTTTGGTCCTTGCCTGAAGAAACTGTCACTAAGTAGAAGGCAGTGGGGTTTTGCACTTCTGGGAGCAACCTCTGAGAAACCACAGGAAGGGTCAGATGTGGAGATGACACTGTGATTAAATCTATCATCACATGTTGTCAGAAGCAAGGTTGCCTGGGCAATCTGAATTCTGGCATTTACTAAATTTTGAATGTTTGACTTTGCAAGCTTAGCATTCTTTCACTCTTTATAATGTCATTTTAGTCTCTTTGGCAAGATGTTGAATAGATGTGTGCATATTTGTAGTTAGGATGCAGTTTTAGAGGATACAGTTTCCATGGAGTGTGTAAATAAATCCTATTTTTGGGACTGTATGAACCAAAAGGCTTTCCCATTCATTTCCTTGACAAATAAGCTTGTGGTTTTACTGAGGCTTGGGGTTTTAATATGTTTGTTAGAACTGCACAGAGTAGTACTATAAGAAACACCCACGTTTTTTCTCATTCTTAAACAATTATAAGCCCACAGAATTACTCTTTGAATACTGCAGAAATGTACGTAAATTAGACTCTAAACTCATATAGTTTTCCCATGTGCAAATGACATCTGAGAGAGCTAAATTTTGCACAATTTCTTTTTAAGTCACAGTTATATTCTTGTCCAATTGCTCTAGCTACATATTGCAAAAGGGAAAATAATTTGCAAAAGTGGAGAAGTGGAAAAAAATTCATTGCTTTTTTCTTATTCTCCTGTGATTTAAACAGGGAGATATGTATTACTTAAATTAAGCATACAAATTCTCTAAAAGGACAAACATATTCAAAGGAAGCAATATCTTGCAAAGGCTAAACTGCATGGGGGAATCTGTCTAGACCCTGCTGAACACAGTTGAAGTGCAAGTACAAATGGAGATATCTGAATGGGTCAAAAAGCTCCAGATGCCCAATTCTTATCTTCTCATTAATATTTCATGCAGCATTTGAACTCCAGAAACCCACTCTTAATTCAGATGTGTGGGATCTTGTTTCAGTATAGAGGCCTTTCTGTCTAGTGCTGAAGTCATCATAGGAAATTAGTGGCAACACGCAGGCAAGGCAGATTTTTGTCAGTTTCTTCTTTTTAAAAGCAGAAGTAACTTGGAATTCAAAATATGTTTGGCACAACTAGAAGCTACCCAGCTTTTGTAATTTTCCTCTTGACTTCAGTCACTATTTAAACTGTATTTCCACCTATTATATTATTTAAAACATAATTATTATCCTGTATGAGAGGGGCTTGTTTTCTGCAGTCTGTTAGTCTTCGTACAGAAAATAGGAGAATTATTCTCTAAATCAGTCAATCTGCATGTCTGACTCCCTGTCTGCTCCAAACAAGAAAGCCACCTGTGTGGGATGAGAATACAAGAGTGACTGTGTCAGTCCCTGGAAAAGAGGGGAAAATGACAGGGTGGCGAGAGGGATGATGGTTTTAGGTGATGTGAGAATCAGCCCCTGCCCAGGAGGAAGACCTAATCCAATGCACAAGGCTGGGTAACCGGTATGCAGGCCAGTTGCACCAGGATGAAGTTGTACAGCAGCCACGGTATGAAAAAGAGAGTTTAAAAAAAGTGTGAGGGCAAAGCAGAAGGGCAAAACCCTTGCACTGGCCCTGCTCTTGGCCCCATCAATGTAGACATTGATAATTAAGTGGCCACAACACAGCTGAAATCAGGCTGTGAAACTGTTGTTCAGGAAAGCACTTACTTTTCAGTGGCTTAAGCAAAGATGCTTTTTCGCTTGGAAAACAGGCAATGTGCATGAAATTTTTGGCCCACCATCAAATATCACGTTAGTCAGCATAACATTACTCAATAAAAAGTTGTCTTCTTTCAAAAAGTATCGTAGCAGGTAAGCATAAAAACTCTTCCCAAATGTCATTCATTACAGTGCTCATCCTCTTTTAAGAATCCCCCAATTAACAATAATTACTGAAACATCAACTTTCTTATGAAGTACAATAGCCTTTTTTTTTATATTTGGCACAACGGCACTGAAAGGAATTGTCATGCCTGTGCCAGCTATGAATGTGAAAATGTGTGAAAATATGCCCCTATGTGTACACCTGCGCGGGATGTCCCAGCAGCAGAGAACACGGCCAAATGCTTTAGCAGACATCGGTGCATTTATGCTTTTGTTGTCTTATATTTATAGGCTACAGCATGCATTTATTTCAAAGTATAAAATGTTGATTCAGGCTGTATGCACAGAAGAGCCTTTTATAGGTCATTGGGACTGAGAAAATGCCGCCTTTTCCTCATGTCTCAGAGCAGTATATCTTGCGTATCATTCTGTTCTGGAAATCTTTGTTTTGATCTGTTTGAGGATACCAGTAATAATATACTTTTGGAAATAGTACTCAAGATTACATAAGTATCACTATCCATTTTGTCACCTGTCACATCTAAAGATCCACAATACCATAGTAAAATATGCTACAAGCCTGGATTGATGTACTTTGTTTAAGCCTGTTGACATACAATACTTTCTTGTAACTACTGCTGAATGTGTTAGCTATTTATAGGCGCTGAAATTCACGACAAATCTGTGTTTAAGGCAATCCATGTAGAAAGAAAAGGAATGCATGATTATTTTATCTTTTATGTAAAAATATATGCGATACCAATGTTAGGTGCACCTTCAAGGGAAGAATGAAAATTCAGATCAACATTATAGTACCTGAGCCTGCTCCACTACCATTTTTACCCCCCTGCCAGCCACCTTCACTGCTTTGAAAAGCCCCTGAGTCTTTCAGAACAGTGCAGAGATTACCGTGTTGTCTATACAACAGAGGTGAGGATGGAAACTTTTGCTGTTGCAAATACAACCCAAAAAATCAATCTGAAAACATGTTCCCATTTCCAATTGATTTTCAAAGGGCAGAGTGGACGATAGCGGTTGTAATGAAGATGAACTGAACTAGTAATTATTTAGCCACTGGGGGATGATATGCAAAACTAAATCTTACTGTCAGTCGTAGTCATAACCAGTAGCATTTAAGTGCCAGATTTATGAGATGTAGCAATCCATCTCCATTACACGTCAGATTCTTTACTTAAGGTGGGTTAAAGGAGATCCCAAGTTTTATCCCAGGTGAAGTTTCCTTCTGTGAAGCTTATGCACAGCAGCTCTTCCTTCCTCTTAGTGTGCCTCTTCAGTACGGCTTTTCCATTCCCATACAGCAATCATATGAAATTGAGTCAGGCTTTTAATAGGCTATAGCTGTAGCATTTTGAATATTTGAGCAATACCGTTCACATTTGTACAAAATTTGCTTACATTGCTTAGAATTGTTTTAAGATACCACCAGTAAACGACTCTTTGTTGTTAGGCAACTTGTGAGGCAAACAGCCAGCTTGGATTTTGTGGACAGTTAAGAGGTTTAACCTCAGGAAGGAGGTACTTTACATCTACCAGCACTTCGGATCATGGGCATTTCAATCCGAGCACCTTCCTGCTACTAAATTAGCACATAGTCCAAATGTCAGAGTTATCCATACTAATATACAAAGTTCCCAACTTAATTGAATTATATTGTCCATTTCCTTCTGACACTTGCAGAAAGATATCAACAAAAAAAAAAAAAAAAGAAAAAAAAAGAGGTTATGCATTTCAATACTTCTGACTGCTTGAAACATCTCAGGTTAGGAATTCACAAGACTTCATGTGTTCCCTTGTATGGACTTTGTCAGCACACGGATGGGAAATGCATAAGGTATCCTCAAATGCTGCAGAAAATGGTGTCAGTGACTCATTTGTGAGTTTCCAGTGTTGCTTTGAACTCCACACAGAACAAATGTCCAAAGACAGTGCAAAAAGTTTTAATTATTATTGCCTTCTATAACAAGGTGAGATCTCTGCAAAAAAAGGAAACACTCCTAGTGCAGATGCCAGGTAAAACATGGCAAATTTCAGCAGTAAGTTCATGAGATCTGTGAAGCACTGCAGAATGAGAACTGGCACACAAACTTCTAAAACATAACCCATTGTCTTATTCACAATGTGAACAGAATCCTAAATTAAAAACCTGAAAAAGCTGAGGGATGAGATGAGCACTACAAGTTTGCTTGCATCTTTTGTAGGCCAGTTACTAAATTTTAGTTGCATAATGTTTTTATTAGCAAATAATCATTGAACTAGCAAAAGCATTAGAACTAACCACAGTAGTTTTCCTTTAACATGGCATTTTTATGTGGCACCCACTCTCAAGATCACAATTTTGTTTTGACAAATACAATAGTATTTAACTGCTGGAATGAGACAATCACCTCAAATGCTTCAGCACGAGCGTATACCAGAAACTCTAATATTTTCCCATCCTTCATGGACAAGCCCAAGAATAGCTTTGAAGTCTTGTCACTGATGGTGGTGAATAATTTAATAAAGCTGTAATTTTAAATATGCACCTTTACTCAGAAAAATAGTTGAACATGTGCTCAATTTTAGGTGTAGGTGTACCGGCTCCCAGGGGGGTACTCATGTGCCTCAATTCGTTGCTGGTCTGGGTATAATTGGCAAAACATGCTATAATCAAATTAAAGGCTAGGTTGCCACTTCAGGCACAGCCTTAAGCAAGAGGTGATGTTTAAGCATCCCCACCTCGCAATCCATCCTGGAAATATTTTTATTCACAGACATTTACAGACCTTTTAAGTTACAACCCCTGGCACTGGCACAGTCACTCAGGTGAAAAAAATAATCCTTATACAAGGGACTGGGAATCAATTCCCACAGCCCTAATTCCTCTGTAGCTTCTGTTTTGTGCAGCAAAGGCATTTGCCTTGGACAAAAGTTTTGCTAGACACGTCGTACCCTATTATTCACACCTTTACTCCCACACCGGGTAGGGAAGGAGGGCTTTACTGCATTAAGTCCAACCAGTATTTGCTTCCTTCCTTACATCCCTGCTGAGATCCCAAGGTGAGGATACCTTCTGTAATGCTGGCCTGGGAATGGTGGAGGCTTCCTTTATGAGAAGACACACCTGCAGATAGCCATGGTGGAATAGCCAAAAAAGCCTAGGAAAAACCCAACCGTACATTTTTACCTCCCTATGGTATTTTCCCCTCGTGTGACTATCAAAGTCTGAATCCTTCTACAGCCCAGCCCTGAATATCCATCCCTCCTGGAGCAACTTAAATACATTCATTCAGTGGTGCCTTTTACCAGTTTTTTACAACCCCTTCTTTCTGCCCAAGAGTGAAGAGCTCAGTTACTAAAATCAGGAAGAACTGGGTGCATAGGTATTGACAGAAGAATTCAGTTGTAGCTTCAACGCCCTGCAATACCACATTTTTAATGTATTCTTGCTGAGAATGCAACCAAAATAAAAACAGATATTTTTTTTTAAAAAGAAACAAACAAACAAAAAACCAACAACCAGAATATTCCAGTGACTTTTCCCTCAATACCTAGATCTGTATCTATCTACAACTCGATAGTTGTAGGACAGGATGTTTCCCTATTATCCAAAAGTGATGTAAAATTCTTTTGAAGAAATGTTTTTGTTGACTCTTTTATGCAGTTGCTGTCTCCATTCTGACATGTCTCTGTAGCTTGTGTGAGTTAGCTTGTGAACTAATTTAAACCAAAAAGACAAATGTATTTTAAAAAATTGTCCCACACTGACAAGCAGACTGATCATTTTGCATTCTAGCTTTTGTGAGAGGGGATAAAATTGCTATATAACATTTTAGATTAAAAAAAAAAAAAAAGAAATACTCAGCATTAAATATTCAACATTAAAGTTCCTAGAATTTAAAAATAAATCTAGAGCCTTTCTTCTAAAAATGCTGCTGTCAAGTACTGCCGATTCTCATTCAGGAAACACACTATGTAAGAATACTGTATTTATCAAGCTAAAGGAGAAAATGCTTTGAAAAATTAGTGCCCCTAGTACAGCCTATAAGAGGTTTTTTTAAGGAGCAAGTGTGTCAGGGAACAATGACCATCCATGGACAGTCCCACTCTCCCCTATTCTGAGGAACTGTGGTGCTGACATCTGTCAGTGACATTCCTGAAAAAAGCTTGAGTTTAGAGACACAGTGCTATTAAAACACGCTTTCAGGAACTTTCTCCTTGTCACCAATGGGCCTGTACAATATGTAAGGCTAGCTGCACACACAACTCAAGAGGTGAAGTCTTAGTACCACTAGATGAAGGGTAATCAGTTGACATTCCATCATAGAAACAAAACTGGGAAGGTTTCTGTGCCTTCTCTTGTTAGTCCTTAATCTGTTTCTCATGCAGAAGTCTTCCCTTAATTTTAATTAGTTCATTCCTGGAAATATTAGCATAGTAAAAAACAATTGATGGGAACAAAGTGCTGCACATACAACAATGAACATTGTCCAAGTGCCTGAGGGGGAAGCTGGGAGATGGAAACCTACTTTGCTGTTGTGTCTTCTTACAGCACATCAGCGTGGACCACAAGGTGCTGGCCTTACTCCAAGGCTTACTCCTGACGCTGCCTTCAGGGAGAGGAGAGGCTCTGCGGGTGCAAGGATGGGTGATGTGCTGGGGTGCAATAAGGACATGACCAGGATCACATCTCAGAGTGGGCCACACATAGCATGAAAATACAGCACAGTCTTCATGGCTTCATGATATCTTCTTTTTTTTTCAAGTTTTTTGTGTACTATTCTTATTCAGTATTCATCTTCAGTGAGATCAGCGAGTAAATGTGGTAGTACTCACAAAGTGGGATACACTTAATGGTTATTAAACCATTTCGTAATGGTAACAAAAGTAATGGTAACAAGAGGAGGGATATTTTCTTTGGAAATGAATGCTTGTCCTACAGCTGGATAAGCCGAAGTTTATTCCATCTAGTGAAACAGAACAAGGTCTTAAAAAGATTGCTCAGGATGAGTTTGATACAATGCTCTGGGTGATGCTCTGTTTGTGTTGAGAAAGGAATGTACTCTGAATAATTAGAAAAGGTTCCATTGATGATGTTAAAAGAATGTACTCTGAAAAATAAGAAAAGTACTCTGAATAAGAAAAGGTTCCACTGATGATGTTAAAGGAATGTACTCTGAATAATTAGATAAGATAAGGTGGGCACCTGAAGGAGATAAGGAGACTGAGTCAGGAAATCGCTGAACAAAGAAAATTGAAAGGTTTATTCCTCCTAGATCCCACCTATTATGAATTGAATGACTGGGTGTCAAAATCAAATGAATATGTATGTAAAGATGTTGTAACCTCTCACAAAAGCTTGTTTAGGTTACCTGACTTTTCACTGAAAACTTCGGAACTAGTCTGTCCCGTGTGAACCGGCTAGCTCCACAACGTTGCACAAAATAAATACCTTTGCTGCTTAAAGACAAAATGAGTCTCTGAGCAGTTACTCTGTGCGGTTTTGGCTTCACTAGCCAGTTAGTCAACAGCCTTCAGCTGCTGTTCAGTTCTGGCAGTTTTCAGAAGGTCCTAAATGACCTTCTCAGTTCTGTGGCTTCAAGGGCTAAGCCCTCTTGATGCAGATTTCAAGTTCCAACATCTGATCTGAGAACTGATGTATCTCAGCATCTTATGAGATCTAACATCACAGCCCCCAGCTTCTCCTGGCTAGCAAGAAGAAATACTGATGGTTACAGCTGATTGCAGCATCTGATCTTAGCAAACCTCTGGAAAGAAGGTGGACTATAAATCATCCTGCAGAGGAACAAAATCAGCAAGTTTTTTCACAGATAAATACTCAAACCCATATATTTTTGAATCAAAGGAACTGATAATGTCACCATTATGAAAAACATGATGTGCTGCATTTTGTCAATACGTTCACGGTTATGAAACCCGTTAAGGGACATTTCACCTTAAGAGCAGTCAGTGGTCATAATTTCATGCAAGTCTGTAGCAATCCGAAGTTATTAAATAATGTGTCCTCAGTTGCTTACAAAAAATTAGTTCATTGTTTCATGTCCTTGCTACTAAAACAATCAGTAACTGGCAGTAATTGCAGACATTTTAAGAGAATGACTGTGACTTAAATGGATGCAGAGATTGAACCATTACTGGCAGCTTTTCATGGAAATGCATGGAAAGAGGGGGGCAGTTTGCTCTGGACATGTTCAGGCTGTATTTTGTGGGAAATACTGAACTTAGCTGGGAGTGATGGAAAGCAACGTGTCCTTGTAGGGACTCCTGTCACCCAGCTGCAACTTTCTACATGTGAGGCAGGTCTGAGCTGATTGCCCAGCATTTTCCAGTAGTTAATGAGGAGACATACTCTTACGAAAACATTAATCCCTGTTGAAATCACGGGTATAAGACAGTTATTTAGGATGAACTCCCTAAATGTGCTGATGCTGAGCAGCCATTGAATCTAGTAGAGTAAAGCTAAGTGAGAAAGATAGAAAGACGTTTTCGTAGCTAACATTTTGAAGCTGTTTTCTTCCTCCTAACTCTTATGAGTTACCATGCCCATGCATGCC